>NC_140243.1:20664086-20666586 GCF_949987555.1 Borostomias antarcticus | reverse complement strand
TAATAACACACTAACACACAACCTGTTCCCTACTTCCATTAATAACACACTAACACACAACCTGTTCCCTACTTCCATTAATAACACACTAACACACAACCTGTTCCCTACTTCCATTAATAACACACAACCTGTTCCCTACTTCCATTAATAACACACTAATAACACACTACCCGTTCCCTACTTCCATTAATAACACACAAATAACACACAACCTGTTCCCTACTTCCATTAATAACACACTAATAACACACAACCTGTTCCCTACTTCCATTAATAACACACTAAAATACACAAGCTGTTCCCTACTTCCTTTAACACACAACCTGTTCCCTACTTCCATTAATAACACACTAACACACAACCTGTTCCCTACTTCCATTAATAACACACTAACACACAACCTGTTCCCTACTTCCATTAATAACACACTAACACACAACCTGTTCCCTACTTCCATTAATAACACACTAACACACAACCTGTTCCCTACTTCCATTAATAACACACTAAAATACACAACCTGTTCCCTACTTCCATTAATAACACACTAACACACAACCTGTTCCCTACTTCCATTAATAACACACTAACACACAACCTGTTCCCTACTTCCATTAATAACACACTAAAATACACAACCTGTTCCCTACTTCCATTAATAACACACTAACACACAACCTGTTCCCTACTTCCATTAATAACACACTAAAATACACAACCTGTTCCCTACTTCCATTAATAACACACAACCTGTTCCCTACTTCCATTAATAACACACTAAAATACACAACCTGATCCCTATTTCCTTTAACACACAACCTGTTCCCTACTTACATTAATAACACACTAACACACAACCTGTTCCCTACTTCCATTAATAACACACTAACACACAACCTGTTCCCTACTTCCATTAATAACACACTAACACACAACCTGTTCCCTACTTCCATTAATAACACACTAACACACAACCTGTTCCCTACTTCCATTAATAACACACTAACACACAACCTGTTCCATACTTCCATTAATAACACACTTACACACAACCTGTTCCCTACTTCCATTAATAACACACTAACACACAACCTGTTCCCTACTTCCATTAATAACACACCAACACACAACCTGTTCCCTACTTCCATTAATAACACACAACCTGTTCCCTACTTCCATTAATAACACACTAACACACAACCTGTTCCCTACTTCCCTTCTCCTCAGCTCTTCCCCCAATATTTCCTCTAAAAACTGTAGACCTTCCTCCTCTCCCCTCTCCTCCTCTCTCCTCCTCCTCTCTCCTCCTTCTCTCTCCTCCTCCTCTCTCCTTCCCTCTCCCCTCTCCTTCTCCTCTCCCCTCTCCTCCTCCTCTCTCCTCCTTCTCTCTCCCCTCTCCTCCTCCTCTCTCCTCCTCCTCTCTCCTCCTCCTCTCTCCTTCCCTCTCCCCTCTCCTTCTCCTCTCCCCTCTCCTCCTCCTCTGTCCTCCTTCTCTCTCCCCTCTCCTCCTTCTCTCTCCTCCTCCCCTCTCCTCCTCCTCTCCTCCCTCTCCCTTCTCCTCCTCCTCCTCCTCCTCTCTCCCCTCTCCTCCCCCTCCCCTCTCCTCCTCCTCTCCTCTACCCTCTCCTCCTCTCTCCTCCCCTCTCCTCCCCTCTCCCCCTCCACTGCTCCTCTCTCTTCCTCCCCTCTCCTCCTCTCCTTCACCCCCGGTCTCAAGTGTATCTATCACCCAGCATCCTCTCCTAACCCTCCTGGTCTCCCCCTCTGGGCTCTCCCTGCAGACAGGTCTTACATGTGCTTTCCATTAACAAACAAACACGCACACACACACACACACGCAAACACGCACACACACACGCACGCACACACACACACACACACACACACACACACACACACACACACACACACACACACACACACACGCGCACGCACGCACACACACGCAAACACGCACACACACACGCACGCACGCACGCACACACACACACACACACACACACACACACACACACACACACACACACACACATTCTGTCCCCAGCACAAGTAAACACAGACCAGCAGCTAGAGCCTGGAGAGACCACTGAGAGAGACACAGGGGAGGAGGGGCTGGCTGGAGAGACCACTGAGAGAGAAGCAGAGGAGGAGGGGCTGGCTGGAGAGACCACTGAGAGAGACACAGGGGAGGAGGGGCTGGCTGGAGAGACCACTGAGAGAGAAGCAGAGGAGGAGGGGCTGGCTGGAGAGACCACTGAGAGAGAAGCAGAGGAGGAGGGGCTGGCTGGAGAGACCACTGAGAGAGAAGCAGAGGAGGAGGGGCTGGCTGGAGAGACCACTGAGAGAGACACAGAGGAGGAGGGGCTGGCTGGAGAGACCACTGAGAGAGACACAGAGGAGGAGGGGCTGGCTGGAGAGACCACTGAGAGAGACGCAGAGGAGGAGCGGCTGGCTGGAGAGACAAGGATCGAATGAGGAAAAAGAGAGAGAGAGAGAG
>NC_140243.1:20639086-20651586 GCF_949987555.1 Borostomias antarcticus | reverse complement strand
CTCTCTCTCCTCCCTCTCTCTCTCTCTCTCTCTCTCTCTCTCCCTCTCTTCCCTCTCTCTCTCTCTCTCTCCTCAGCGGCAGATGGCGTGCCGGTGCAGAAGGACGGGGAACAGGTAAGCCAGCCTCTCTGGCTGTTTTCTAACCACCACTCTTATCCACACAGCACAGCTGTCCTGTAGAGCCCTAATGGCTCCCAGCCGTGGCGTGCACAACTCTGCAGCGGATCCAAGATGTCTCCCAACGCAAGTCCAGTTTCACAGGAGGCGGCTAGCTACCTCAAAGAGCCAGCTGCTACTGGCGCTACAGAGCGCCACTCGCTTCGCTAGTGGAGTAGCCCGGCTACAGTAGCTCATGTCGAGGTTGGTCGCTAACTTCCGCTACACCCAAAATGGCGGGGGAGTAGCCGGAAGAACGACCAATCCTAACGGTTGCTCGTCGCTGTTGCTATGACGTCGGCTGCTTGTCCTCTGACTAACAGAGTGGTGGCTCAGTGCTGGCTCACCGTAGACGCGTAGAAGCATAACACCTCCTCCTTTTCACACCTCATCCCTCTCTCCTCCTCTCCGCCCCTCTCTCTCCTCCTCTCAGCTTCCTCCATTTTAGCCACGGCTAGACCACGCCTGTAACTTTGGGGACAGCAAAGAGGCCCTGAAATTTAGAAAAACATTCCTGTTCTACCCACCGAACGCTTAGTAGATCCATTATTCACGCAGCTTTTTATGTCCCTCTGAACTGAGAAGGGAACCAGCATCAGCATCAAGGTTAGAACGGCAGAGCTCCAACAGACAGGAGGATAAAAACCTCCACAGCTCCTGCCTCCTGCACCCTCTCTGTCCAGGGGGACAGCTCTCCTCCTCCGCTAGACAGGGGGGGGGGGGGGGGGCGGAGGGAGGAGAGAAACAGAGGGGGGGGGGGGGGGAGCGGGGGAGGGAGGAGAGAAACAGAGGGGGCGGGGGGGGGGGGGTACAGAGGGAGAGAGAGACAGTGGCACATCTAGGGAGACCTGGCACCCATAGCCCACCAATGTCCCCCTCCTGTACCACCCCCCCCCGTAACCCCCCCCATCCCCTGCTGTCTTCTCTTGCCCCCTGCTGCCCTCTCTTGCCCCCCTGCTGTCCTCTACTACCCCCTGCTGCCCTCTCTTGCCCCCTGCTGTCCCTTCCTGCCCCCTGCTGTGGGGCTGCCCGTGGAGGGGGGGGGGGGGGGAGGTGTGTTATCTGCTCTGTCACCTCCTCCCTCTGTTTGTCCCGGCCCTGTCTGTCTGGAGCCTGAGATACCATTATAACACAACACTGCCACTGCCACCACTATCTCTCTCACACACACACACACAACACGCACCCCCCCCCCCCACACACACGCGCATGCGCACCCCCCCCCCCCCCCCACACACACACATGCACGCACGCACACCCCCCCACACACACGCACGCACGCACCCCCCCCCCACACACACACACGCACACACACACACACGCACGCACACACACACACACACACACACACACACACACACACACACACACACACACACACACACACACACACACACACACACATACGGGCTCCTGTATGTAGTGTACAGGCCTCTATACTGGCCGTGGCGGAGAAAGGGAGAGAGGGGAGAGAGACATTCATTCATAGCATAATCACTCTGCTTTACGGAATTGAGCAACTATGAACTGATCCTCCTTTCAACCCCTCCCTCTTTTGCTCTGGTCTGTGACTTTCCTCTTCCTGTTTTTCATGGAGAAAAAAACCCCTTTCTATCTGTCTCTCCTCTCTCTCCCTCTGTCCCTTCATCTACCTCTTCTTCCAATCCTGCATGTCGGTCGTACAAACTCCCGCGTCCACCTTCCATCTCTCCTTCCATCTCTCCTTCCATCTCTCCTTCCTCCTCCCTGCCTTCTCTCCTTTCCCCCTTGCATGTCAATGTCCCTCTCTCGTTCCCTCTCTCTTACGCTCTCCTGCTCCTTCTTTCCCCATCCCTCTCCTCTCTCCTCCCTCTCTCTCCCTCCCTCTATCTCTCCTCCCTCTATCTCTCTCTCTCCTCTCTCTTTCTCTCCCTCTCCTCCCTCTCCTCCCTCTCTCTCTCTCTCTCTCCTCCCTCTCTCTCTCTCTCTCCCTCCCTCTATCTCTCCCTCTCCTCTCTCTCTCCCTCCCTCCCTCTCTCTCCCTCCCTATCTCTCTCTCCTCCCTCTCTCTCTCTTCCGCTCCTTCCCCCATCCCTCTCTTCTATCTTCTCTCCCTCAGCATGGACGTTCAGAATTTTCATGGGAAGGAATCAATGTAAGTGTTGTGACCTCATTCCCTCCTCTAGCTTTCTTTCTTTCTGTCTTTCTCTCTTTCTCTACTTTCCGTTTTCTTTTAATTTGATTTCCCTCACCGTCCCCCCCCCAACCCCCCAGCCAACCCCACATCTACTGTAACGTTACTGTATGTCTCTTTCAGTTTAGTGATGGTGCACAAGTGAGCAGAGCTATCAGTCAATGTACACTATAGTCTCACTGACTGCAGATCAAAAACTACACTTCCCATGTGGCAACTCAACACCGCCGAGCAGCAAGCTGCTCCAAAAACGGCTCTGGGAAATGTAGTCTTTTTGAGTCTCTTCTCTATTGGTGTACTGTGGTTTTTTAATCCTACACAAAATAACATGTATTAATCCAAATACATCACCTCTCCTTTCCGCTTCACTCCAACGACATGTGTGCTCTGGTGCACCTCCTCCGAAATCCTCTCCTCCACCCTCTCCTCTCCTCCATCCCTCTGTCACTGTCCTCTCCTCCTCTAGCTGTCTATGGAGGACACCACCTCCATCCTTCCTCGGCTGAAGAGGAACAACTCCAACGCCTACGGGATCGGTGCTCTGGCTAAGTCCTCTCTGACAGGTGTGTCAGGTGTGTGTCTGTTCTGTGGCTGGTAAACTGACCCCATGTTGGCTCTCGTCCGCATGGGCGCCAGAGCCAACATGGCACCCGAACGGGTTCCCTTGAATTACCTCCTCTACACGCTGTGGTACTACTCGTCAATGGCTCCCCATTGATGGAAAACATCCAAAGTCCAATGACAAAGTTAGAAAACATACACTACCCACAATGCATCATTATGTAGTTTGAGGAGTTGAGTGATAAGTGGGAAGTGTAGTGGATTCTTCTTTGTTGAGTGGTTGTGAAAAAGCGTTGAACTAGTCAGTGTCTGTGTGGTGTTTTTACTGGTCTGTTGTCTCATAGTGTAGTTTTAGTGTGTGTGTGTTTGTGTGTGTGTGCGTGTGTGTGTGTGTGTGTCATTGATTTCAGTGAAGTGCTCTCAGAGCAGTTTGAGCTGTTTGGGTAAATCTATCATGCAGTGAGGTGCATTTGAGTGCTGTTATAGATTTATTCTAATAATTCAGAAAAGAGAAGTCGAGAACGCCGAGGTTCATCTTTGCAAGTCCAAGCTGGTTACTTTTATTCCAAATAGTTCACGAGTTTGCAAAGTCAGACTCTCAGAGAAGGGAAAATCCACCAAGAGCAAAGATTACCAGGAAAACAGAGCATTATAAACAGTGTGGGTGTGACCATACCTCACTTTATAAGACAGGCCTATGACAATGTCTTGAGCAGAGAATACTCTCATTTGAATTGATCAGAATAATGATATTTAATATTAAATATTACAGTGCAGTGAAAAGCAGTGAAATGTTTGGCAGTGTTGAGCCATGTAGTGCAGCAGTGGCAGATTGCAGTGTAGTCCCAACATTCCCATCATCAAAATCCCATATTTAATTCATAAACATCATTTGCATATTCAGTACCGCCCTCAGAGCAGATCAAACACACGGGGAGTTCTGTATTAAAGCCATCGCCTCGGTTAAACATCAGTCGAATCTATTATGCAAACATCAGGCCGCATGCCAAGCACGGCGACCGATTCCTGACTGTTCTGCGTTCATCCGGAGAAAGGACCAGGGCGGCCGGGGCTTTCTGCTTACCCAGCGTAGCTTCGCAGAGGTGTGAGAGCGATCATGTCAACAAGGCAAGCTCTCATTACTCACTCTCCACCCCCATCTCACCCCAATTAACCTCCCCGGTCCCGCGACGCCTCTCTTGGGGTGCGGACGCGACCCCCCTCCCCCTCCCCCGCCTCATTCTCATTAAGCACACGCGTGTCGTCTCCATCACCCGCCATGCTAACGCCATGCATCAACGCGCCGTGTTGATCGAGACCCCGGTGTTCAGTGTAGTATGTACCCTCGTCTCAGCCCTCGTTAGCCCCAATTGGCTCCTCCTCAGAGGGGCAGACAGGAGCAGGCGGCTCCACTTGCCTGGTGACAACAGGTGATAATGGAGCGTGTTTTTCTCTCTCCTTCCTTCCCTCTTTCTCTCCATCTCTCCATCTCTCCGTCCTCCTCTGCCTTCTTCTGGCTTTGCTCCTCCCCCTCTCCTTCAATTACATCTCTTCCTCATCCTCTCCTCTCCTCTGCTCCTCTCTCTCTCTCTCTCTCTCTCTCTCTCTCGGCCTCAATCCCTCCCTGAAACCTCATCCACCCCTCCACCACCCCACCCCCCTAACCCCTCCACCCCCCACCCCCCTAAACCCTCTACCCTCCCGCCCCCCTAACCACTCCACCCTCCCGCCCCCCTAACCCCCCTCACACTAACCCTAACCCCTCCACCCCCCCAACCCCCTAACCCCCCTCACACTAACCCTAACCCCTCCACCCCCCCAACCCCCTAACCCCCCTCACACTAACCCTAACCCCTCCCGACCATCCTTCACCCCCTGTCCCTCCCTCCCTCCCTCCCTCCCTCTGTGCCTCCTCTGCGCCCCCAGGAGTATCTCGTTCTATGAAGGAGCGGGTGACCAAACCGACGGGCATGGCGCAGGGGCGCGTGGCCCACATGATCGAGTGGCAGAACTGGGGCATGCAGACGGTGGACTCCGGAAGGCCCCGCGTCACCACCCAGGAGCTGGCCAATGAGAGGCGGATCGAGAACGACGCCTACAGCGACCTCAGCGACGGCGAGAAGGAGGCGCGCTTTACCGCAGGTCAGGGCTCGGACGCCGTGGCACACGCCCCCCCCGGTAACCCCCAGTCAAATCAGCGTGTAGCTCAGATAATTAGCCGGGTGCGCTGTCAGCCGAAGCTAATCATGCATGCTGCCAGGCAACTGACCTGAGTCATGACATCGTCCTTGACTGGCTGACCCTTTGACCTCTGACCCCAGGTATCCTGAAGCAGTTTGCAATCTCCGAGGCGACGCTCATTGCGTGGACCTCGATGGACGGGGAGAGCCTGATGTCAGGGTCCAACCAGGGCAGTGTGGCCCATCTCAGCGAGGTCAACCAGGAGAGCATCACCAGCAGAGGTAAGGCTCCGAAAATACTTAAGCTTTTTCATTTCAAACCTTTATTTATACTCGTTAAGCACTGAGGTTTCCCTCATTTACAGTGTTGACGAGTTCACACAGATACACAAATAACAACATAACAAATACAATATACAATAATAATAATAATAATAATAACTAGAATTTTTATAATTAGAACTAGATTTCCTGGAGAAAATGTGAGGTGGGCTAGCTGCTGCAGCTGAATATGACAGCTTCTGCTAGAACTACTATGGACCAGGCAATCTCCATGCACCCACCGGCGAAGACTCTAGCCCACTCAGGGGCTGAGTTGTGGGGTCTGTGGCGTGGACAGTGGACTGGTGGTGAGACTCCGCCCCCTCAGGTCAGAGCTGGTCGAGGACAGTGTACATCTCTCCGGGCCACCTACCCGCCCGCACCGGTGAAGACCATGTGTCTCTAGCCCAATCAGGGGCTGAGTTGTGGGGCCCGTGGCGTGAATAGTGGCGTGCTGGTTAGGCTCCGCCCCCTTGGGTCACAGCTAGTCGGGGACAGTACAGTGACCTCTGGGCAATTTCCATGCATCCACCATTGAAGACTGTGTGTCTCTAGCCCACTCAGGGGCTGAAAAGTGGGTTCTGTGGCGTGAATAGTGGCTTTGTGGCGAGGCTCCGCCCCTTTTGGTCATAGCCAGTAAGGGCTGCTACCCCCCGGCCCCCACCAGTGAAGATCATGTGTCTCTATTCCACTTTGGCTGAGTTCTGTGCTACCACATTAGTTATAATAGGGTGCCTGTACCTATAAGAGAGGCTGCACATGCACAGAAATTCAAAAAAAGCAGCAGCTGCCAACACTCTAATCCCAACTGACACTCTGATCCTAGACATGATCCGCTTCAGACAGCTCTATCGCGAAAACTATAAATGTTACAGCTTATATATTGATACCATAGGAATCCTGAGAATTTGCAGAACATTTCTATGTATAATATGTCTGTATAGCTTAAACACTGTAGGCATGGCGACAAGTTAGAAAAAGGGTAAAAATGCAAAATTAGCAGCTCAAAAGTTAGTGGGGCACCATATGTTTCAATGGGGAGCGCAGTTGCCGAACAAATCGTCATACCTCAAAAACGGTAAGTCACACAGCTTAGATACTTACATTGTACGAATCAGCACAGTTGTGTGAATGTTTTGATGTATAATATGTGTGTGAGCTTTCAAAACTGTAGGAGTGCCAGCAGTTTACAAAATGTGTGAATATTTTCAAAGCAACAGCTGCCACCACTCTAAAAACATAATGATACTGAACATTCCACCAGCAGTTTCAATGGCACAAAAATTACTATTAAAAGTTAAATTACTAAAAAACTATAAAAACTATAAAAAATCTGAATACATCCGAGAAACAGCTAAAGACGATGAACATTTTAAAGTTTGAATGAAGTTTCTAGCACAAAGTATGAAGAAGTAGTTAAGGGCCAAAAAACTGAGGAGAATAATAATAAAGAAAGAAATAGTGGGAATATCACAAGTTGGGCTAGCTTCTGCAAGCTAGCCCACCTAATAATAATAATAATTAAAAACAATTACAGGTTGAAGTACAAATGCCAAGAGCCAAGGATTTAAACTTTGTGACTGAAGGAAGAACCTCAAGCTTTAGAGTCTGTTGTAGAGTATTCCAGGTATGAGGAGCTCATGGACAATACAGCCTCTAAACAGACACTACTAGTACTACGACTGCACCACTGTAACTACAACAATGACAGACCCTTGAAACTCTACCGAGAAACAAGAAATTGAATGAAAAAAACAAGAACAAAATAGTCGTCAAGTTAGCTGTACAGTAAAACTGAGTAAAAACCTATTTGAAATGTTACAGAATCAAATAAAATCAAATCAAACTTTATTTGTATAGCGCATTTCATACACAGAGGCAACACAATGCGCTTTACAGAGAACAAGGGAGGTGGGCATACGTCCCACCCCTACATATTCCAGAGGGAAGCAAAAAAACAGTTTCACCCGGGGGCCAGAAAAGTGAGCTGTAAAAATTCTTCCCTGACCCCTCTCAACAAGACGATCGAGCAAGCTCCTGGAGTATGTTTTTCTATTGGCTAAGAAAATATACAGTACAGAGCAGTAAACATGGGCTAGATATTTCATAAGAGAAACAGCAAAGTTTGATTTGATTTGAAGGCATCTTATTTCCTGTCTCCTCGTCTCGTCTGCAGGGTTAACTCAGCACTCATCTCACATTTGCAAACTCACGGGGGAACAGGGATGACATCAGTGTAAACTGTACACTTTGTAAATTGTATTCAGCCTCATTATACGGTCTGTTAAAACACCCCTCTATTCTTCCTTGTCATGCAGTAATGCGTTCGGACAGAGTCATGTTGAAATCCAGTGACGCTGTACGGTTTGCTGTTCTAACAAATCTTGGTTGCCCATTTTGATCACAACGTCTCATTCAATAGTTTAGGGACGGGGCCTTTAGCTGTGGATATATTTACTCTACATGTTGCCGCAGTGTTGAGTCATCATGTCGGTACTGTCAGACCTCTATTGCAGTGTTCTAATGCCTCTGGCCTCATACCTTGAGATCCCCTTGTCAGATCATATATTCTTTGCTTCGTTTTACAACTTGTTAGGCCGATGTTCCATCGACGTGTCCGCAAATAAGCTGGATTTACTCCATCCTCATTCGGTTTGACAGGCCGGCGCGAGCGAACGAAGCCAAACTGATACTCGCTTGAATTCAGCAGCTGTTGGCTATCATAGTAGTTTTCGCTAGGGGAGGGGATGTTCGTCCCCGTGTTTATAGATAAAACACAGATGGGTGTATGAGATGCTAAACAAGGATGACTCACTCACCCTTAACTCATATCAGCATTGTTGTTGGGTGATCTATCTTTTATTTAGAAGCTGGGAAGTCAGTCTCCCGTGCCTGTGGCTTAACAGAACTATAATCCTGATGTATTACTGCAGCTACAACTGCGCTTCATCTGGGTTTCAGTTCAATGTGAGTTCTTGGTAAGACTTTATCTTGAGGGGCCCCTTATAGATGGTCTGTATATGGTTGTTGACGATTAGCATTCGGCTAAGTCTCCCCTAATCCGAACCCTAACCGTAACCATTGTTGCACGTCAGTAGAGTTGTAGTTCAACTGTCTTTAGCCCCTCAAAATAAAGTGTGAAATACAGTTCCTAACTCCAGGCTAATGGGGTCTCAAAGGTAAAGCTGTCAAGGTTTCTTTGCTACTGTACGGTGTGTCTGTGTGGAATTCGATCAGATTTTGATCAGACTGACCCCAGCTCAGACAGGAGAACGATCTCAGCCTCGCCTCACCTTGACAGAAGACTGAAACACGAAAGCTTTCCCCCTTCTCCCCCCTTCCCCCCCCTTTCCCCCCCTCCCTGCTGTCCCCCTCCCCCCCCTCCCTGCTGTCCCCCCCCCCCCCCTGCTGTCCTCACCCCAGACCAGATCCTCCACCACTCCTCTGCGGAGGTGTGGCCTCACACCTACGTGTCCCAGGGCCTCTACTGCCTCTCCTCCTCCGACGCCTGGGAGCCAATCAGCAATGAGCCCTCCGGCGTGGTGTCTCCCGCCGCCGGCTCCTACGTCATGGGGGGTGGGACTTCCTGCGAGGGGTACGACGCCAATACCACCGCCCACTTCCTGTCCCAGCAGCAGCAGCAGCAGCAGCAGTTCAGCCTCCAGCAGCAGAGTCAGATGCAGCAGCTGCAGCAGATCCACCACTACCAGCATCAGCAGCTCCTGCAGTACCAACAACAACAGGTGAGCACCTGGCAAGAGGGCCCTTTATCTAGAACCAGGAGGGCCCTTTATCTAGAACCAAGAGGGCCCTTTATCTAGAACCATGAGGGCCCTTTATCTAGAACCAAGAGGGCCCTTTATCTAGAACCAAAATGACCATACAGCCGCGTAGGAAGATGTCCCCCCAAAAAAATACTCTTGCAAAATTTCCATGTAAATGTCCCCCCCAAAGTTGGATACAGATTCCGGCCACTGTCTAGAACACTATTCTGTGTAAGGCAAGGCAAGGCAAGTTTATTTGTTTAGCACATTCCAGCAACAAGGCAATTCAAAGTGCTTCACATGAGACATTAAAAGCATCAAGACAAAGTGCAACACATAAAAGGTCATATAAAACGAAATGCAAAAAATTGACATTTAAAACAAAATGCAGGAAAAGAATAAAAGCTACAGTGCAGTGTATGAATTAATAATGATATGATTTAATAAAAAGCAGCGGCAAAATGAAAAGTCTTCAGTCTTGATTTAAAAGAACTGAGAGCTGCAGCAGACCTGCAGTTTTCTGGAAGTTTGTTCCAGATATGTGGAGCATAAAAACTGAACGTTGCTTCTCCATGTTTTGTTTTAACTCTGGGGACAGAAAGCAGGCCTGTGCCAGACGACCTGAGAGGTCTGGATCGTTCATAACGTAGCTTACAGTTAGTGCAGAATAGCAGGAGTCTCTAACATTAGTGAACCTCTATCTGGAGCAGTAGTGTGTAGTATACTGTAGGTTCCTCTGGAGCAGTAGTGTGTAGTATACTGGAGCAGTAGTGTGTAGTATACAGTACTGTAGGAACCTCTGGAGCAGTAGTGTGTAGTATACTGTAGGGTCCTCTGGAGCAGTAGTGTGTAGTATACTGTAGGGTCTTCTGGAGCAGTAGTGTGTAGTATACTGGAGCAGTAGTGTGTAGTATACTGTAGGATCCTCTGGAGCAGTAGTGTGTAGTATACTGGAGCAGTAGTGTGTAGTATACTGTAGGAACCTCTGACTCGTACTTGTTCTAACAGTCCATGGAGCACCGGCTACATAGCGGGAACCAGTCCTTGCAAGCCACACCCAACAGCACCATCCACAGCCTGGCCCCTTCCACTCACCCGCCATTGGTGGACCTGTGGGGGGCGGGGCTGGCGGAGTCCTACCAGGCGGAGGTTGGGGGTTTCGTGGGTGTGTCGGCGGTGCCCGCTGGGGAGGACATGGGGACTGACCACTCCCCTCTGCTGGAGCAGCAGGAGGACGAGGACGAGGAGGAGGAGCTTAAGGTGAGGTCACAGAGGTCACAGAGGTCGTCTAAGGTCATAACACCGCAGAGGTCGTAATATTATATCCTAAGGTCGTAAGATAAGTTTGATGCAATGTTAGTTCTGTAGAAAGCGAAAGCAGCACATTTTGAGGAAAAGGCTTTATTATAAAGACTAGTTTGGATAATGTGACACGTAGTAATATGACTCATTTCATTGCTCATGGTTCTCACCCACTGAGCAAAGACACGTCTAAAAGATGTCTTTTAGATGTTTTTTTCGGACATCCAAAGACATCCAATTAGGAGCCAGGATGAAAGTTTTTTTTTAGACGTTCAGATATTGAACCCGTTTTGTACGTCCACAGACGTCTTAGAGGGGTCCAAGCCAGACGTTTGAATATTGAGGTGGTCCAGCAGACGTACAAATGGGGTTCTGGACTGATGGACGTTATTAAGACATGATCTGAACGTCTCCCTGACGTCGTGTGTTTGCTGGGCAGCGGCCCAGGATGGAGGCCGACGCCAGAGTTAAGCTCGCTGTCTGTCCTTCACAGGAAGAGGAGGTGACGCTGTGCATGGAGCCAGAGTCCGTCACGCTGACCACGCCCACACAACGAGAGGACCAGCACTTCGCCGCCGGAGGAAGCAGTCCCGGGCAACCACCGGTCGAGCCAATCACCGAGCGGAAGGCCTCTGATGTCACTTCCAGCATGGCTCACTCGCTACAGGAGAAGGAGGAGGCGGAGGAGGGGTCGGTGGCGGAGGAGGGGGCGGCGGCGTGCATGGCGGCGAGCAACTGAGCGGCACGCGGTCGGGAGGCTCCGGACAGACTGACCCACCAGTCAGGAGTGACTGAGCATCATAGTCCAATATTTATCAATTAATCTGTTCATTTTCAGGTATCAAACACACACTTTGTTTTTGTTGGGAGACGAACTCTTGAGACTACTGATCCAGAGGACGGTCAGGAGACGGACTCCAGAGTACAGCTGCTGGAAGCACCCCTTTCTCTGGAGGCCTTACATCCCACATAAGGAGGAGGAGGAGGAGGACGGAATGGAGGGAGGACAAAGAGACGTACAGAGCAGCCAGAGGAGGGATGAGGAGGAGGTGGAGAAGGAAGACTGACAGTGATGCATCATGGGAAATGAGATGATGTGTGAAACTAGGGAGAGGGAACCGAAACATGCATGCTTTTTACAAATGACGTGATTCCGTCTGCGTCTTATAATGATAATAAGAATCTATAGTAATAAAACATGATAATAATAACAATAATTTTATAATAAAGCACAAAAAAGACACAAAAATCAATGTATAAGTGTATGTAAACATATATATATATATATATAATGTATAACAGATCACAGTTTTTCCAAACTATCTCTCTTGTCAGGAGAGCTACTCTGTTTACAGTAAAGACTATACGCATTCAGCTGTACACCGTATAGTCAACTATATAGATCACATACTGGAACATACAGTATGTATTATAACTCCATAACTCCCGTATAATTAACGCCTCAAATCTGATCATAACAAGCCAATTGAATCTGGATCAGGACACTGCAATGTCCAAATTCCTGCATTGGAACAGTTTACCCTGTTAAACTCTGTTGGGAGGGGGGAGGGGTCTTCATCCTCTGCTGCTGTGGCCCCCAGGGGCCCCGAGGCCCAAGAAGGGCACCAGACTATCCTGATGACTGCACACACAGCACTGCTCAGATAAGGATTGTACTACGAAATAGTGTGCTTCCTTCTCTGTCTTTCTGTATGCATGTTTCTTCAGAGTACTATGGAGTACCTGTACTATACAGTCCTGTATAGGCTTTGCACTGATCCATAGTCCCGGCGCCGCTGTGGTTTTGATTGACAGGTCTGGGGGTGTGAATGGAACAGGGCCAGAGAGTGGATATCTTTGCACTGATGCAATCCAGCAGATCGGATGATGCCTTCAGACCGTCTGTGATGTTAATGTTCCCAATTGACGATCAGAGACCTACCAACAAGAACCAAAACAGAACCACTCGATAACGAGCTGTAGTTCCAAACCCCGTTTCTACCGATGCTTGGAGGAAGAGAACATTCCTGGATGTTACAGAAG
>NC_140243.1:20626586-20629086 GCF_949987555.1 Borostomias antarcticus | reverse complement strand
ATTGCCCAGATGATAGCACATTAAAAAAACACTTATTTCCAAAGTGGTCCTTGGTCGCATATAACAATACATCGACTAACAGGTACATTCAGAACAATACAGAACAATACATATAAAAAAACACATTAATGTACACAATAAATCACAAATGTACTATAAAAACACAAATAAACTACATCATCATCAATGTAACAACATTCTAGACAGCCACTGACCTCCATAGGTGCTGCTTTACTTAAACTAACTAAAATATTTCTACTCTGGCACTGTTTTAACCAAGTGACCAAGCGGTAATGAAGAAAAATGGGAACCGGACCTGCTTGAGGTGTCACCTGAGCCTATGAATGAAAATCTATACTTGGTTTAAGGTAGATTTCAAAGAACACGCGATGTGGTCGATTCAAGCTGGTTTCAAACAAAAGACAATAGTTTTATTCTATGTTATGATTTGCAAAACGGACTCTGTCACAGGAAGTGTATCCTACGCGAGAGTGAGGGACTGGGGATCGAAAGTGATACCTTATAACGTGAGAAAGGAAGTGACATACAGTTTCAGTATGAAGAGGACAGGGAAGTGATGTCACACAAACAAATTGTAGTTTTAACAGGCTGATTACAAGGGAACGAACTACAAAGTTAGAAAAACAATCAGGTAGGAAAACAAAGAAAAGAACAAATGGTGTGGGTGACATTAGTGAGACTGAAATGTCATTCCCAAGCCACAGCGCCGGCGTACCTGATGTGTCCGAGGGCGAGCTCGGGCAGGTAGGGCAGCTTCTTCACCTGGATGATGGAGTCGTAGAGCGAGGGCTGAAGGCCCTGGGCCACCATATTGGCCAGGATGACCGCCACCATCATGGGCAGGATGTGGGAGATCTGACCTGTCAGCTCGAAGCAGATCACCGCCGTCGACACCGTGTGGGTCACCGCGCCCGTCAACGCGGCCGCCCCTAGGGGTGGAAGGGGTCAAGATTTTTTATTTTTTTTTGTAAATTTTAACAGAGATAAACAGAGGGGCGATGATACATCATAGTGAAGAGTACGCTGGGAGGTCGGAGGTCACCTATGACAGCGTAGCCCCCCGGGAGGATGCGGTACACGATCCCATCAAACAAGATCCCATCTGGGAAGAGAGTGGCCATGATCTCCCCCACCAGGCGCCCGAACGCTGCCCCTACAGGGGGAGACAGGAACGTTTTCCCTCTGCCTGAACTACACATTCAGAAGCAAGGAGCTAGGAGCGCGCGTGTCAAATCAAATCAAGCTTTATTTGTATAGCGCATTTCATACACAGAGGCAACACAAAGCGCTTTACAGAGAGCAATGGGAGGGTGGGCATAGGTCCCACCCCTACATATTCCAGAGGGAAGCAAAAAAAACAGTTTCACCCGGGGGCCAGAAAAGTGAGCTGTAAAAATTCTTCCCTGACCCCTCTCAATGAGACGATGGAAATGTTTGTCTATTGGCTAAGAACATATTACAGAGCAGTAAACATGAGCTAGATACTTCATAAGAGAGACATGACTAACAGGAGAGTGCACAAATAGTTACAGAGAAGTTGCCTACATGGTAGGCCATTATGTGTTAGCTATCCCTGTAGTCTCTAATATGATATTAAAATGAATCATATAACAAAGCACAGTAAGCACTTAGCAGAACAGGCTCATAGATAATGCTGCAAAGCAGAGGTGAGGAGACAGAAAGCAGAGAGCCAAAGGTGTGTGTAATTATGTTTGATTCATCCCGGCTGGCACGCCATCCTACCAGCCGGAACCTCTTACCCAGTATGAACACCGGCATGAAGGCCCCGGAGGGGATAGGCATCGTCGTGGACACGGCAGACATCCAGAACTGAAACAGCGGAAAGCGGACGGTGTTAAGCATCATCAGCGTTCAGGCGCGACAGAGAAACGAGGGGTCGCAAAGTGCTCAGTTACATTTCCTTTTTTTTGTTGTTGCTGAAATTCTTTTTTTTTGTTGCAAATTCACACAAGCAATCACATCACTCTCATCTCAATAACTCGCAGTACTCTGTTCTAAAACATAACAGTTGCTATACAACTGTCAAAGGCAGGAGGACTGCTCAAGTAGCTAAGATTGAAATATAAAATACATTTAAAAAATTACAAAATAAAATAAAACAAACTCAAACACAACTGGAACAAGAACAAGAACAAGGGGTGTATAGTACCTCCATGACACTCAAGTATAAGAAAAACAATACAAGAAGCAAAACCAAAAACTTTTACATCAAATAAATGATGGTCGTATAGATGTAATGCTCAGTTCCATCTCCGTGTGAAAGACTCTCTGACAACGCGGCCCAGTGCTGCTGGACACGAACCGTTTAGAGACCCGACTTCTCCACGGTTCGGGGTCGGACGACGGCGACTCACCTTCATGACGAAGAAGAGGAGGAGCACGACGAAGACGCTGACCTGGGGGTGGATCCACGCGGCCGAGCGACCCAGCCCAGGGGGGAGGGGCGCCCCCCAGATTT
>NC_140243.1:20619086-20621586 GCF_949987555.1 Borostomias antarcticus | reverse complement strand
ACAGTTTGAGAGAGACAGGAAACGTGGGAGAGAGAGAGAGAGAGGGGAGGACATGCGGCACCGGACCCGAGCCAGGAATCGAACCCGGGTCCGCCGCGCAATATATGGGGCGCGCCTTACCCGGTGAGCTACCGGGGCGCGGCTTACCCAGTGAGCTACTGGGGCGCCCCCATATTCTTATCTCCTTGTGTGTGTGAGTGTGTTCCTCTGGGTGTTTGTGTGTGTATGTGTGCGTGTGTGTGTGTGTGTATGTGTGTGTGTGTGTATGTGTGCGTGTGTGTCAAGGTTATTATAGTTAATGAAAACTAGCTAAAAAACGAAAACTAGGTGTGAAAAAACATTTTAGTTAAGAAATAAAAGGCTTTACAAAAAAACCGATAACTAACTAAAACTGTATTGTGTGTTTACAAAACTAACTAAAATAAACTAAAATTGTAGAGAAAATGTCATTAGTTTTAGTCTTTTTCATTCCATACATAAGCCTAGTATTTTGGGTGTGAAATCTATCCTCCATTATTTCTTTAGCTGTGCCCCTGCGCAGAAGTAACCTGACGTTCGCCAGATGGTTTGTTTTGCACAGAGTGAAACATCATGAGCTCACAAGATCAGGATGGTCTCACGAGGCTAGCGCAGAAAAAAAACAACTAAAACTAATACTGAAACTAATAAAAACTAAGCATTATCAAAAAATAAAAACTAAACTAAACTAGCAAATCTGCTTTAAAAACTAATTAAAACTAAACTGAAATTGAACACAAAAAGTTAAAACGATATAAAAATAAAAACTAATGAAAAAAGCAAAACTATTATAACCCTGGTGTGTGTGTGTGTGTCCTACAGTATGTGTATGTGTGTGTCTTGCTCTGTGTGTTTGTGTGTGTATGTGTGTGTCTCCTATCGGTGTCTGTGTACTGTATGTGTGTGTCTCCTATCGGTGTGTGTGTGTGCATGCATGTGTGTGTGAGAATGTGGGTGAGTGTGTGTGTGTGTGTGTGTGTGTGTGTGTGTATGTGTGTGTGTGTTATGTGTGCTCACGGTCTGAGGCTCACCAGCGTCTTTGTTCCACACTGAGAGAACCCGGAATATGAAGGCGCTGAACGTGGCGGCAAAATATCCCCTCCAGTAATTCCTCACTGCAAAGTAGGTAGACGTGACCTCAATACTAAACAGCACTCCTAGAGAGAGAGAGAGAGAGAGGGAGAGAGAGAGAGAGGGAGGGAGGGAGGGAGGGAGGGAGAGAGGGAGAGGGGGGAGGGAGAGAGAGGGAGGGAGTGAGAGAGAGAGAGAGTGAGAGAGAGAGAGGGAGGGAGGGAGAGAGAGAGAAAGGGAGAGAGAGGTAGAGGGAGAGGGAGGGAGTGGGGTAAAAAATAGGGATGAGGGAGAGATGTGAGAGAGAGAAAAGTTGTGGAGCTCAGAAAAGAGAGAGAGATATAGAGGGATGGGGGGACAGGGAAGGAGGAGAGAAGGAGAGATAGAGAGGGATGGGGGAGAGGGAAGGAGGAGAGAAGGAGAGATAGAGAGGGATGGGGGAAAAGGGAAGGAGGAGAGAAGTAGAGATAGAGAGGGATGGGGGAGAGGGAAGGAGGAGAGAAGGAGAGAGAGAGGGATGGGGGGAGAGGGAAGGAGGAGAGGAGAGAGAGAGAGGGATGGGGGGAGGGGGAAGGAGGAGAGAAGGAGAGATAGAGAGGGATGGGGGGAGAGGGAAGGAGGAGAGAAGGAGAGAGAGAGGGATGGGGGGAGAGGGAAGGAGGAGAGAAGGAGAGAGAGAGAGGGATGGGGGGAGAGGGAAGGAGGAGAGAAGGAGAGATAGAGAGGGATGGGGGGAGAGGGAAGGAGGAGAGATGGAGAGAGAGAGGGATGGGGGGAGAGGGAAGGAGGAGAGAAGGAGAGAGAGAGAGGGATGGGGGAGAGGAAGACGGAGAGAAATTCAAGTTAAGCGAGCAGAATGAGACTCGGGGCACTTCCTCCTGGGACTGTGATTATACACTCACACACACACACACACTCACACACACACACACACACACACACTCACACACACACACTCACACGCACGCACGCACGCACGCACACACTCACACACACACACACACACACCACCCATGGAGGTAATGAGCGTGTGAGTAAAGCTAACAGCAGACTGAGTCAGAAGCCCGACTGTGGGAAGATGAAAGGAGATGAAAGGAGATGATAAAAGCCAATATTTGGGGAATGTTGTTTTGGACTCATGTTGTTTTCCTGTGTTTTGGTTTGGAGATGAATGTTCCTTTTTTAGGCGGAGTCTCCGGAGCCCAGTAGATCACTGGGTACACTAGATCTAGTTAGGGTGATGGGTAGTATAGGTGGGGTTAGTTAGGGTGAGGGGGTAGTATAGGTGGGGTTAGTTAGGGTGAGGGGTAGAGCAGGGTGAGGTTTAGGGTGAGGGGGTAGTATAGGTGGGGTGAGGGTGAGGGGGTACTGTAGGTGGGGTGAGGGTAAGGGGGTAGTATAGGTGGGGTGA
>NC_140243.1:20599086-20606586 GCF_949987555.1 Borostomias antarcticus | reverse complement strand
CCACAACAGCAAGACCGACAGATCGATAGACAGACAGACACACACACACTCAGACAGACAGACAGACAGACAGACAGACAGACAGACACACACTCACAGACAGACAGACAGACAGACAAACAGACAGACGCGCACACACACACACACACTCACAGACAGACAGACAAACAGACGCACACACACTCACAGACAGACAGATAGACGATATAAGGACACTACCCGGTCATTACCCTGCGCTGTGTCTCAGGGGACACTTTCCTCTTTGCGAGGTCAGAGGTCAACCACCGCTGCGTGACCTGGAAGTGATCCACTCAGCATCCAGCTGCCTGCAGCAGCCCGTGACCCCCGTGACCCCCTAAAAGCATCTAGCCAGCGATCTCATAAATCCAGCTGTAGGAAATCACACACCTCACGACTCGGCCATTATTAATAAATAAACTAGAGGAGCATCCTTAACAGCTCTACACACACTTCACCCCCCCCCCCACACACACACACACACACACACACGCACGCACGCACGCACGCACACACCCGCCATAGCAATCATACCTGTGTGATAGTTATGTGATAGTATGTCAGAGGAATTTCGTCGGAGAGACATTAAGCCAAGGAATCTCCTCGGGCAAATGTCCACCACCGCCCAGAGAGAGAGAGAGAGAGAGAGAGAGAGGGAGAGAGAGATAGAGAGGGAGAGAGAGAGAGAGAGAGGGAGAGAGAGGGAGAGAGAGAGAGAGAGAGAGAGAGGGAGGGAGAGGGAGAGAGAGAGAGAGAGAGAGAGGGAGAGAGAGGGAGGGGGGGAGAGAGAGAGAGAGAGAGAGAGGGAGGGAGAGAGAGAGAGAGAGAGAGAGAGAGAGAGAGAGAGAGAGAGAGAGAGAGAGAGCACATACAGTACGGTGTATAAGTGGACTACACTTATATAGCGCTTTTATCCAAAGCGCTTTACAATGGCCTCTCATTCACCCATTCATACACCGATGGTGGCAGCTGCCATGCAAGGTGCTATCCTGCTCATTGGGAGCAATTTGGGGTTCGGTGTCTTGCCCAAGGACACTTGGACATGTGGTCAGGTGGAGGCGGGATTCAAACCTCTGACCGTGTGATCATTGGACGAGCCGCTCTACCTCCTGAGCCACCGCCGCCCGTGGAACTGGCGTGCTCAGGTTTCCTGCATATAGGAATAAGTATTTATACCCACATACACACGGAAACGGTGATGTGGTGGTGATGGCCTTACTCACTCACATCACATCACGCCACTCACCATACACACACACACACACACACACACACACACACACACACACACACACACACACACACTCCACTCTGCACTCTCACTGTATACACACTGACCGCACTATTTTTTGTGTATTTTTTCTGATTTGATTTGATTAAATTCATGCTTGCAGTGGAGCCAAAAGCCCACTGAAAAACAGCAGAACTTTACAATTCATAAAAAGGTTAAAAAGAAAAGACAATAAACTTAGCATAAAAGAGTCTACATACAAACAACTATAAAAGTTTAAAATATTTCAGGGTAAAAACAAAAGCAAGGACAGTTAGCAATCACTGTAGCTATGCTATGCTATTTGTGTTTTATTATACAGTCTAACTGCAATGTGCAGAGTTCTTACTGTAGCTCATCCTTTATTCCACTAGCATTTTGTCCTCTTTGCTCTGTCCTGTCTCGTCCCTGCACCCTGTCCAATGTTGTCTCCATGTTACGCACCCCGGCCGAAAGCAAATTCCTAGTACGTTGAAAAACTGCACGGCAATAAAACAAAATGCGACTCTGACCAGACTGGCAGCCGGGGGTGGGGGGGCGCCAGGAACAGGGGTTACCACGGAAACACCCGGGACAAAAAACAACCATTCACTCATCACAGAGAGGACTAAGCAGCAGTAGCCTACTTTAGGGAGCCGGGGGGACATCTTTTTGTGTGTGTCTGTGTGTGTTGGGGGGGGGGGGGGGGGGGGGTAGGTTGTACATTTCCACAGAAACTCTATAAAAACAGCTCACATGGGCAACACCCGTGTCATGAACTCTTCAGATAGACGTCCTCAGCGAAACAAACTACATGAACTATCACCCGAGCACAGCGCAAGAACAGAGGGACGAGAAGAAGAGCAAGACGACCAGAAAGGTGGAAAGATAGAGAGAGAGAGAGAGAGAGAGAGAGAGAGAGGTGGAGCGATAGATGGATCGGCTGAGGGAAAGGTGGACATGCGGTCAGATTGAACAGGTGGACAACAGAGAGAGAGAGAGAGAGAGAGGCGTAGGGAGAGCAGGTGGACGGACAGAGAGACAGGAAGGACGGGCAGGAGAGACCTACCAGGGTCTGCTGGTATCTCAGAGCCTTCCTTTCCGACGCATCTGCAGCCATCGACTCGCTGTCACTGACCCAAAAATAACCCGGCTGGACGCTTCAGCATTTCCACCGACGCGGGCCACACACACACACACACACACAGCCGCACACTCACACACACACACACACTCACACACACACACACACACACACACACACACTCACACACACTCTCTCACACACTCACACACACACACACACACACACACACACTCACATACACACTCACACACACACTCACATATACACACTCACTCACACACACACTCACACACACTCACACACACACACACACACACACACACACACACACACACACACACACACACACACACACACACACTCACACCCACTCTCTTTCTCAGATACACTCACACTAGTTCCAAGTAAACGCACGCTTAATCTTAACAGCCCACATATTCTCAGGTACGCCAGTCCATGGTATAGACTGAGAAAGCTGCTTCAGAATCCGGTCCGGTCCAGGTGATCCACAGGCTGCGAGCCCTCCAGAACCACTGAGACAGACAGGCAGACAGACAGACAGAGAGGCAGACAGACAGAGAGACAGACAGACAGACAGGCAGGCAGAGAGACAGACAGAGAGACAGGCAGACAGACAGGCAGGCAGAGAGACAGACAGACAGGCAGAGATACAGACAGACAGACAGGCAGGCGGAGAGAGAGACAGACAGACAGGCAGGCAGAGAGACAGACAGACAGACAGAGACAGACAGACAGACACAGACAGGCAGGCAGAGAGACAGACAGGCAGGCAGAGAGACAGACAGACACAGACAGGCAGGCAGAGAGACAGACAGGCAGGCAGAGACAGACAGACAGACAGAGAGACAGACAGGCAGAGACAGACAGGCAGATAGATAGGCAGACAAAGAGACAGACAGACAGACAGGCAGGCAGACAGGCAGGCAGGCAGGCAGAGAGACAGGCAGGCAGAGAGACAGACAGACAGGCAGGCAGAGAGAGACAGACAGGCAGGCAGAGAGACAGACAGACAGGCAGGCAGAGAGACAGGCAGGCAGGCAGGCAGGCAGGCAGACAGAGAGACTCCGGTCCAGTGATGAGACAGCTACAGACACAGCGCTTTCCTATATTAGAACTGCAGACACCTAATAACACTTACACTCATACACACAGGGATCATGTGTTTACGGTAGACACACACACACACACTTACACACACACAGGGGTCAAATTAATGACACTGGGACACACACCCACACCCCTGTTGCCCTTAGCAGCCCCCCCACAGACCAGCGGGCAATTAGATCCATGTTTTTGGACGGGGGTGTTCTTGTTTGGACAGGGGTGAGGGTGTCCACCCCCACAGGGCTGCCCCTGCAACGTGAGCAGGGAGGTGCACATGACACCCCCATGACAGGTCTCACCTCATAAGCCAATGTCGCAAGGCTATCCCCAAAACCTCTCCCCTGCCCCGGTCCAAATATCTCACCCTCCTCGGACCTCCCTGGTCCGAGGATCCCGCCTCCTGCCAAGAAGCAAGGAGGCACCGACTCGCTATGAAGCTATGAACAATGTAGAAGGTTCAATCTCCATATTGATATGGAGCAGTTGGGGGGGAGTAGGGGTAAGACAACTGTCTAAAGTTCACTTTTCTGGCCCCCGGGTGAAACTGTTTTTTTTTTGCTTCCCTCTGGAATATGTAGGGGTGGGACCTATGCCCACTCTCGCATTGCTCTCTGTAAAGCGCATTGTGTTGCCTCTGTGTATGAAATGCGCTATACAAATAAAGTTTGATTTGATTTGATAAAGTGTATTTTCTGTCACCTTAACTCATTTCATGTAACCCCCACAGTCAAAGCCTGTGAAGGTCTGAAATTGCCAGAATTGATTACACTGGGTGAATTCAAATCCATTTTAAAAGACTATGTAACCAGTTCTCTTGGTCAGTGCGACTGCGTTTGATAACTTGCCCTACAACTGATTCTTTCTGTGAACATACGTCTCTGTATTGTCTGTCATGTTTCTTTTATTGCTCTAACTTTGTTTCTGCTGCCTTCGTGGCCAGATCGCTCTTGAAAAAGAGATTTTAATCTCAACGATGCCTGTCTGGTTGAATAAAGGATTTGATTGGTTGTTATCTATCCCCCCCGGCGGTGAGCGGGGCCCGGCTGGTCCATGGTCCAAAGAGCCGCCCGGTCCCGGTTCCCCCTGCGTCTGCCGGGTCAGACGAGCACATGACCGCCGGGGCGGAGCCGGGCCCGGCCCAATCCCTTTGACCTTTAACCCCGGCCCGCTGAGTGGGCCCCCGTCACATAACAGCCTAATCTCTCTCTACGCGGCGCGGGCCGGCGAGAAATGTGCGTGTCCGCCGGCCGGGGACACGTGCGCGCCGTGTGTGTGTGAGTGAGTGTGTGTGTGTGTGCGTGAGTGTGTGTGTGTGTGTGTGAGTGAGTGAGTGTGTGTGTGTGTGTGAGTGAGTGTGTGTGTGTGAGTGTGTGCGTGTGTGTGCGTGTGTGTGTGCGTGTGCATGCGTGTGTGAATGCATGCGTGTGTGCGTGCGTGTGTGCGAGTGTGTGTGGAAGTGTGTGTGTGAGTGAGTGTGTGTGTGAGCGTCAGAGGACGATGACTAGGGACAGCTGGCCCGGGCTCCATCTGGTACAGAGCATTATCACGGAGGTGGTGGCTTGGGAGGGGACGCCTGGGAGGGGACGCCTGGGGAGAGATGCCTGGGAGGGACGCCTGTGAGGGGACGCTTGTGAGGGGACGCCTGGGAGGGATGCCTGTGAGGGACGCCTGGGAGGGGACGCCTGGGAGGGACGCCTGGGAGGGATGCCTGTGAGGGACGCCTGGGAGGGATGCCTATGAGGGGATTTAAGTGAGGGGACACATAGGAGGGATGCCTGTGGGACCGCGGTCCCAAGATGGACAGACCTGAGGCCAGAGATGTAACGGTGTGAAAATTTCATATCACGATTATATCAATCAATCAATCAAAGCTTTAATTGTATAGCGCATTTCATACCCAGAGGCAACACAATGCGCTTTACAGAGAACAAGGGAGGTGGGCATACGACCCACTCTCTACATATTCCAGAGGGAAGCAAAAAAACAGTAATCACCCGGGGGCCAGAAAAGTGAGCTGTAAAAATTCTTCCCTGACCCCTCTCAACAAGGCGATCGAGCAAGCTCCTGGAGTATGTTTGTCTACCGGTTATAGTGACCAAAATGATCAGTAATCAGTATTATCGCGGTGTTGTAAAACGTGCTTAAAATTTTCTAAAACTACTGATACACACTGTAATAATTTCACAAAGTTTTATATTGAAAACCACAAATAAAATTAGCAGCACTATGCACTTTTTTGCATTCACATTAAAATAATAAGTTGCTAGCTTTGATGCTGGACAGGATTCACAGTGAATTCTTCAAAAGCGGGGCTTTAAAACATGGTTTTAATGATACAATTATCACGATAAATGTAATCAAATTTAATCACGGTTTATCATTATACCGGTTATGGTTACATCCCTACCTGAGCCAGCAGAGTCACAGAAGCCCGCTATGCTACACCAGCGCTGAGCTGCTCACAGGCCAGCACACACTCATACGTGGAAAACAGATACAAATATAGTATAGCATGCATGGTGTATATGTGATCTCTCACTCACACACGCGCAATCTCACACCACACGCACGCACACAAACACTCCAACCTCACACAAACTGAACCCCCCCAAAAAGGAATTAAGACAGTCGACTCATTACAAAATAACGGCTTCTTTATTGTGTTTGAACACTTGGCAGTCACTGTTATTGACAACATACTGACGACTCCACCCCTCTCCGCCGCCCCCCGAAGCTTGGCAGTGAAACCGGCCTCCTCAAACACGCACAGCTGAGCGAAGTCCCCCTCGGAGCTGATCCCAGGTCAGTACGGCGTGGTTCGTCCAGATGGAGACGGCACACCGACCACAGACGTGTATTATAAGGGCAACTTCCACCAGCAGAACGTTTTTTCAGAGCTTAGAAAACAACAACACTCTCGTGCTATTGGACGGCTGACACAATCAATACTGCTCCTAATGTCTCTACTCTGTCTGCAACACGGTTGTAGGAAAACGCATTACGGAACGGTTCAGGGAAAGGTTAATATTGCTGATACACATGAACGTGATACATCTCCATCTGTCAAACCAAATACAGACAGTATACTGTAAATAAACGTCTTAGGTTTCATATTGCTGTGCCGTTCATAAACAGCACATCCCTGTGGTAAATAGAATATCAACTTCATTTAATACTATACAGGAAGACGGGAAATATGTTTAAGATATCAATACATACTGTGTTTTGTATTGCTGCTTAGCCCCTGTATGATCATGTAAATACAATCTGGACAGGTATGACGTCAGTACTGAGGGAAAGTACTATTAGGTGTCAAGAGTTGGTGTAAAAGTCGTAGTTCAAAGGTCGGGGACCCCTGCGCTCGCACGACATTCCCCAGCGTGGGGGGCCCGCGGACCGGAGAACCCTGGGGGGTAGAACCGTAGAACCGGCTCTGCCTCTACAGACACACATCTGGTCCCGACACCTGTTCTATCGGAGCACCTGATCGGTCTCACTACCTTCTCACCAACAGTCAGAGGGGACTACCGGTGACTATCAATAACAGCTGACTGACTGGGATATCACATGACACTGGTGGAATTCACCGAGGGTTCTGGAATACTGGGGAGAGGAAGGTGCTGAAATGGGTTTTCTGCTGCAGTAACAAATCATACCACAGCGCCCCCTGTCTGTGACTCTGGGTAGCGGGAGAATAATGGTCACAATAACTTATGCATTTCACAACAGAACAGTTTTTTTTCTCTCTATACAATAAAAGGGAATGCACTTTACAACAGCCTGTAAAAAAAAAAAAAGAGCACCACAGGACAAGGTACAAATTAAACAGATAAAAATAGATTTGTGTATAAAATGCATCTATTATTATGAAATAAAAAATTTAAAAGGGGAAAGACGGCAAAGATTTCATAGAAGTTAAATCCCCCAACTGGCATAGAGACACGCTCATGAATACAGCTCAGTGGGCTGTAAGAGAGATTCTGGATAAGCTGCTGAACACTGATGCCCTTTACAAGAACAT
>NC_140243.1:20524086-20591586 GCF_949987555.1 Borostomias antarcticus | reverse complement strand
ATTGATTTTACATTTGTAAAATAAAGGAAGTGCTAAAAAAACGTATCGACTGAGCCCAAAGCATAAAGCTGTACGAGACAGACAGCCAACATCCCATTCAAGATCTTAGCAGCGATTTAGCCCTGAATAGGAAGTCCATTGTCTTACAGTAACTACCTTTGTACTGTTGCTCTTGGGAGGAAATACAGGGGCGTGGTGCCTGCAGGTGTGGAGTGGCTGATTGTGTACCAAAGCTGACGTGTGTCCAACACTGATAAGATTACATTACCAACACGTCCATAAGAAACTTCTAAGAGAGTGATATTTGATTTTTAATGGATAATTGGATAGAAAATTGTGCATAAGTGGCAACTGTTTGTATTCAACTACAACTTTCAATAAAAAGAAAAGAAAAAGGAAATTGCTAAGAAATGTCTATTTTTCTAAATCTCATCATATCAAACTACACAGGCAAGCTGAATCATTCTGTTCCTTTAAAAACAGGCCACAAAAACAACTGCTCATCCCACCCCATTGTCAAGGAGACAGAAAAATATTGTGAACCAAACAAGTTACACATAACACGAGAAAACGTGTGCGATCTTGTCTGAGAAGCTCAGCTGATGAAGGCCAGAGGGCTGAAATGCATTCGTTTGTGTCTGCTAACCTTTTCAAAAAAATATTTTTAAGCATTTCAACTTATTTTGTGAGTGTGGATTTTCCTCCATTTTGATGGTGAATGCAGGCCGGACTGCAGCTGTGCTCACCATGTGTCCGCGCTCTCTTGGCTGCAACCACTCCTTCTTGTGTGGGCAGTGGGAGGGGAGAGTCCACAAACCTCTGTCAGAAACACAGACACACAATAAGACCATTTAACTACACAATAAGACCACTCAACTACACAACAAGACCACTCAGCCACATGCCTTCAGTCTGACACTGTCCTGAATGCAATGGGAACCTCTTGGTGAACTATGCAATATGTACGAAACCTTTCATTCTCCTCTACACTTTGAGCCTCGCCTGTCCGTGCGTCCGTCGGTCTGAATACCAGTCTAACCTGCTCTGAAGCAGGGCGCGGTTCTGCATGAGCCTCTCACTTTAATCTCCTCTTCTCTGTCTCTCTCCTCCTCCCTGTCTGGTGGCTCGGTGGGCGGGCCGCGGCGGTCTGGGAGCGATGTGGTGCTGCTCGCCTCGCTGTCTTCCTCACTGTCTTCCTCGCTGTCTTCCTCCAGAACCTGGGGGCTCTGTGACCACGCAGGGGTAAGGCTGAGTGTCCACCGGCGAGCTGTATGTAGCTGAACAGCGCCAAGCTTACAGCTGCTCAGAGCGCACTAGAGCTGTAGTTTAGAGCTGGCTAGGCTACCCATGTTTTACAGCTACGTTAGCAACGGGTGTCGTGTTTTTGCCAAGCCCCCAGGAATCGAAATCTAAAGTGAAGGCCTATTGAACCGCGCCATCTTGGCTAGATTTGTAGTCACTTGGCTATTTCCGGTTACTTTTGACTTGCGCAGTTGAGCTTCTCTGGCCGACGCGCGTCCACGAAAAAGTTCACATTTCTCTGAAATGTAGACGCGCGTTCCCGGCTCTCCCCGCTTTGATTTAGCAATGAAAACCGGCTTGCATATTAACCTGTTTTTGTCAAAAATATCAATTGGAGAAATTATTTTTTGATCCTGGCATCTTAGTTTTAACAAGTTAAATATAATTGAACATGTTTTGTTTGCTAGTAGATGGTATTCATTCCGTTCGCGATAACGTTATTGCAGCCAGGCTAAATTCCTCCAGGGAGCCAGTGACCGGCGAGTTGAAGAGCTTCACTCCCCGCCAGCAGGAGCTCTGGCCGCGGCTACCGCATCTCGGAAAACCCGCTGAGTTCGTGGCTGCTATTTCACACTCGCCCTTGATCAATCCCAATACCGATCCATGGTAATAATGAATCAATCGTTCAGATCAGATCGGCAGTGCTGCATGCATGTTACAACATCATTGTTAGCTTTATTAACATAACCATAGCCTACATTTATCTCTCTAACGTTAGGCTATCCATCTTACACCAGTCGGCCATTCGATAGCTGGAAGCGGTCAACGCCAACGTTGACTGAAAACACCCAAACTCAGTGTATCGTTTCATCTTCATGCTACACATCAACTCCTTTACATTGTATGTGAATAAATTCCTGTTATTCTAAAAATATCCCATTTCTGTCCATTCCTGGAAAAGGCTAATAATTGCTGTCAAATGATCACTCCAGTTTATCACCGTATCCCACTACCATTTCAACTATGCACAGGAGGTTGTCTTGTGGTCATTTTCATTAAAAAATGTGAACTTTTTCGTGGACGCGCGTCGGCCAGAGAAGCTCAACTGCGCAAGTCAAAAGTAACCGGAAGGCCAGAAAAGCACAACTGCGCAAGTCAAAAGTAACCGGAAATAGTCAAATGACTACAAATTTTGCCAAGATGGCGCGGTTCAATAGGGCTTCATTGTTGATAGCGGCCAGTGAATGGAGTGGCTGTATCCAGTTTATATAATACATCCATGGTTTTTGCAGACTGCAGATTAACTAGCTGAGTTAAGATAGCTAGCTAATGTTAGCTAGTGCTAACGTTCGCCGTCTCTGCGGTTTTGCCAAAATCCGACCGTCCTCGTCATCAGAACTGCCTTTTACAGCCTACGCTCTAGCCAAAAAAGTTCTACTTTTTTCAACTGCAAAAAAAGCCTAGAGCTCATGGCGCTGTAGCGTTAAAAAGATCTTGGAACACAGCTCTCGTCTCTATAGCGCCCTAGAGCTCATTACACATTGTAAACAATGAGAAAATAGCGCCAGCTCTAGAATACAGCTCCCCGGTGGACACGCACCCTCAGACCTGTGCACGGTGCCTCTCACTCTCAGTCTACCGACTGTTTGGCAGCACTGCAGTCATAGCTGGGCTGCTCACCCCTACCTCCCCATCCTTCCTTCTGTCCCTCACTCTCCTCTCAGGGGACCGTGGGGCCAATGACCCCAGCCCGGTCAGGCCAAAATGTGTCCGGCTGCCAAAATTGGTCCGGGGTCAGAATTCTGATTATCTAATCTTTTTTGTTGTTGCTCGCTTGCTAGCTAGCTTATCTGGTGTCAGCAATGGTGTCAGTAAACATATAATATCAACGTTTCTAATTCATAATTTGATCATCGGACTAATCTGACCCCGGACACATTTTGGCCCGATAGTCCTGCTGCTTTCTCGCTCCCTGTCTCTTGTCTCTGTCCCGGTCTGAGTCTGGGGACGCCCCGAGCGCTCCCTGTCTCTGTCCCGGTCTGAGTCTGGGGACGCCCCGAGCGCTCCCTGTCTCTGTCCCGGTCTGAGTCTGGGGACGCCCCGAGCGCTCCCTGTCTCTGTCCCGGTCTGAGTCTGGGGACGCCCCGAGCGCTCCCTGTCTCTGTCCCGGTCTGAGTCTGGGGACGCCCTGAGCGCTCCCTGTCTCTGTCCCGGTCTGAGTCTGGGGACGCCCTGAGCGCTCCCTGTCTCTGTCCCGGTCTGAGTCTGGGGACGCCCCGAGCGCATTTGTCTGTGTTGCAGCGCGGTCAGCGCAGCCTCACCCCGGTGTCGCTGTCCCCTGCGTCGCTCTCCAGGGGCTGGGTCAGCAGGTCCAACAGGTGGGGCTGCTCCGTGTCCCGCAGAGCCGAGCAGAAGCTGCCGAAGGCTCGCGGTCCTCGCTTGGGCAAGAGGGACAGCAGACGCCAGCTACGCTTCTGAGAAATCTGCTCCGCCTTGAGCAGAGGGAGACAGAGAAGAACAAACGATTTCTACACATCTGCAGACGAAGAGAAGGAATCTGACTGCACCGTGAGCGCACAGAAAAATAACTCTTATGAAAAGGTTATTTACTGGACGGTTAAGTGTGAAATACATAAACATACCAGAATGCTCTCTGCCATGCTGTCGGTTAGGATCTCTTCCGCTTGCAGGGACTGGATGAGTAGCTCGTCCACCACCATCTCTTTACAGAGGACCACGGAGCGCTTCCGAAGCAGCTTCTTATCCCGATCCAACATACCGCACTCTCCCAACATGCTGCATTGGGACAAGACGGGTCGACACGGCTCAATTATTGCAAATGGTTAAATAATTAAAAAACTACCAGCCTGCCACCGCCAACCGGGCTTACCTTGAAGTAGCTAACATTACGTTGAATGGCTGAAGAAGTTGGTCAGCTGCCACAAGTGTGAGTCCCGCAACAGCACTTTGCTATCACGACAGGTAATTTAGCTCGCTATCTGTTTGCTAGCTAGCAGTCAGAACAATGAGAATAGCACTAGCTAGCACTGACACTGCCTCATGATTGTGAGGATAGTATGCAAACTGGGGGTATGTCAAAGATGAAAGATCGGGTACAATCTAAGGATCTAGACTGCAAGCTAACGTTAGACACCATCGCTCAAAACAATGTGCACCACCAGTTTCGTGGCGGAGGCAGTCTGGATGGCTGTTTGCTAGCTAGTGTTAGCTTTAATTTAGCTAATGCTAACGACGTCGGATTGCTCTTGATTGTAACGTTACGACAAAATGCATAATGAACGTTACCTAGTTTTCAGAACAACTTGCAGGGTTTCCTCTATATCCGGTGTGACTCATAAACTACATGGCTCGTAAGCGACACGACATTTATAAACTATTTAGCACAAATTAATAACATAACGTTCCCAGCCTCAACCAACTTCCGCGCGTCTGTGTGAAGTAGTAACGTTAGTGGGAGGGGACGAATCACACGTTACTCCTACACTCCGTTGTTTTGGGAGTGGACGAATGAGATTCTCAACATGTATGAGTGAAGTTGCAAGAGGCGAATCAAAAGCCGATACCGCCCACATGGAGGTCGTGCCTAAAAGCTCCACCATCTGAAGGATTTTGAATTCAAATATCTGCTAAAAGTAAATAATAAACCAATTGATAAGGGAGCTGGAAGACTCAAGTCTCTGATTAGACAGTTAGATGGTTCAAAGCCGTGGAGAGGGACGCGCGCCATTGGTAGGAAATGGAGGCGTGGAAATCGAGAGACATGCGTCGTGGGAGGGTTAAGGTTCTAATAACGGCATCATTACCAGGAATAGTTAATAATTAGGTATTTTGCTATGAAAATTGGTCAGACTATATGATACCATTATGATATGCTACTATTTATATGTATGATATGTATCGCAGAAATGGAAATGAACACCGGGTACATATTGCTCAAATGTTGTAATATGAAAAAACAACGTAACATCCTAACCACCACCACCCAACATAATTTCCAATTTGCAATGGACATCATCCTCCGCACCCCTTCCACCCCCTCACATGCCTACGCGTCCTCCACACACCCCCCCCCCCCCCCTCCCACACCCCCCCGCTGTCCAGCGCCTCTCTCTCACTGTGTGCTGTCAATAATTGATGAATCTTACTTACTCAAAGGGTAACAGGTCTAAGAGAAAACCTCTCATGCATTTCTTTCTTTCTTTTCCAAATCTATCTTTACACTTGGCCGGTCTGCGAGGCCACCGCGCGTGTTTATTGGAGCGTGGAGATTGATTGGGGCCGGCCTCGCTGTGTCGGCATACTGTCATGGGGTCACGGCGGTTAATCATCGCTCGTTCTGCTTCTATGGCCACGAGAGGGTTAATTCTGCCTGACTGACTGGCAGCGGGAGAGAAGGCAGGAAGTAGAGAAAGATTAAATGAATGAGAGGCGGGGGGCAGAGATGAGGAGGAGAGAGAGAGGGAGAGAGAGAGAGAGAGAGAGAGAATGGTAGAGTTAATTTATTCATCCCAAGCAGCCCTGATTGCAAACTGGCTCTCACAAACACTGGCACGCAAGGATGGAGAGAGCGAGCGGAAACGAGAAGTTCATCTCCAGAAAGAGAAGTTTCACTTTTGGGGCATATGGAGGGTATGTACAAAAACAGTCATAGTATGGACAGAGAACTACTAAATTTGCTTTAAATGTCAAATTAAAATTGGCAGATTAAAATCTTGAATTGATCATGGATAAAACTGACTCCTCTGTGTCACACGGTACATTGTCTGCTCTGAGCAGTCCCCACTTCTTTGTTGACAGTGTGGACAGATTCATATGTGGCAATGAGATGCGGTGAGTCTAACTTCATCCTCACCTTTATTTACCTTTATGCTGGTTATGTTTACATATCATGCCAGTCATTATATACTGGTATGCAGTTGATACCTACAGCTCCATGTTTTGAACGGGTGGAAGTGATGGGTTCTATTGTTTTCTGCTGTCTATGCAACTGTGGCAGCAGGCCAGAACCTTTCGAACACAGCATTCTGGACACTCTGGACTCTCCGTCCACTGAGAGCAAGCCCATCATCTCTGCTAGCAGCCACCAGAGGGTAATAAGTAATAACAACACTCTATAACACTGCACATATGGACTGTATGCTGCATCATCATCATGCAATATAGAAAATATGAGCATTTATGCATTTTCTTCATAATATCATATCATGATTGTAAACTAATTCTGTCTCACTGATCAGAAAACTTCCTTGCATCTGTGTGTCCTCTTTTTCTCAGCATTGATCCTTTCTTTTCTCTGCCTATTTCTGTCTGCCTGTCTCTGTGTTCATTGAAGAAGGCTACAGAACTGTTTGAGATCATTGAAAAGCTGCAGGTAAATACAGAGTATAATTTACCCCTCCGTGGTGAACTAATCAACTGTTCACGACATGTTCACCTTTTGTCCATTATCTTTATTCAGGGCAGCAGGCTAGATGAACAACGCTGTGAGTTCCCTCTGCCTCTCAAGGTAGGGTTTTTAATCAGGAGTATTGTGTATGTGTGTGTGTGTGTGTGTGTGTGTGTGTGTGTATGCATGTGTGCGTGTGGGTGCGTGTGCGTGCGTGCGTGCATGCATGGTTGTGTTGACACTGAACTTGCAATGTTTTATGTTATACAAACATTATGTTACCCAAAACACAGCGTTCTTTCTAAGATAATACTCAACAAAATACACAAATATGTCAGCAGTTTTTAAATCTTCTCCTCATCTGTGTCTTCATCACTGTAAGTCTCAGCTGTTAAAGACCTGCGCCCACCTCCCCCTCATCCTGCCTCCCAAGCTAGGGGGCTACTGGATTGACCCCCCGCTGGACAAGTTTGCTGATATAAGCCCCACATTCTCCCAGGACCCACTGGGCCCAGGCGGCTATGACATCATGGAGAGGGACAGCGAGGCCAAAATCTACCAGGAGTTCTTCCAATCAAGAGTCTGTTTAGTTTTCCCTACAGGGCTTTCGCATGTTTTCAACTGGAAATACTTTTCTGTTCCATTCAATTCCTATTCCTATTCTGTTCATTCTGTTCGACTCTGTTCTATCCTATTATGTTCAACTCTGTTCTATCCTATTATGTTCAACTCTGTTCTATCCTATTATGTTCGACTCTGTTCTATCCTATTATGTTCAACTCTGCTCTATCCTATTATGTTCAACTCTGTTTTATCCTATTATGTTCAACTCTGTTCTATCCTATTATGTTCAACTCTGTTCTATCCTATTATGTTCGACTCTGTTCTATCCTATTATGTTCAACTCTGTTCTATCCTATTCTGTTCGACTCTGTTTTATCCTATTATGTTCAACTCTGTTCTATCCTATTATGTTCAACTCTGTTTTATCCTATTATGTTCAACTCTGTTCTATCCTATTATGTTCAACTCTGTTCTATCCTATTATGTTCAACTCTGTTCTATCCTATTCTGTTCAACTCTGTTCTATCCTATTATGTTCAACTCTGTTTTATCCTATTATGTTCAACTCTGTTCTATCCTATTCTGTTCAACTTTGTCGCTGCCCAAAACTCATCTCTTCAACAAGTGCTACCACGATCCTCCCTCTCAAGCATCTATTGCATTTTTAGATCGCTATTCTTTGCCTTCAGCGCTAGATTATGCTCTTAGTCACTTGTTTTAGAAAGCAGATGCACTTGTGAGTTCTGTCTAGTAGTAGTACATTGGCTTTTACTACATTAAATGCAGTCATTGTGAGTCGCTTTGGATAAAAGCGTCAGCTAAATAACAGTAATGTAATATTCTACAGTATCTTATTCTATTATATTCCAGTATCAATATTTTTTTTTAATCTCACTCTTTCTATTTCCCTCTCTCCTCTGTCAGTATCATCACTCGTTCACAGCAGTGGACCCCTCCCTCGGGCCGCTGGTCCTCTCTGTGTGTTTGGAGGAAGAGAAATGGCTGAGAGTCATACTAAGGTCTGTATACTACGTCACCTACGTTATCCTAACATACTACTTACTTACTTACTAATCCTCTTTGTTGCTTGAGGAACATGAGGCTGCGACTATTTGATTTGATTGATTTATTTGCTGAGGGACAGCGAAAGTTAATGAACAATCGCTATATGATTTTAGCAATACAAACAGAGATTGTAAACTAGCCAGGTTGTAGCCAGAGGCTAATTTCCACCTGTAGTCCCATGGAAAGATGTTCCTTAAAAGAAGAGAAGTACAATACTAAAATCCTATAATGTTAAATCTAAAAGCATAACATACAACAAAAACATACATCAGGATTATAACAACATAGCCACATATGGACTGTCTGTTTCCATCGGGTCTTGTCCTGTGCAGCATGTTGTTCCTCGGCCCAAGTTAGGTTAGCCGGTTCCAGCTCCGAGATCACATACAGCTGTGGGAAATGATTGTTAACAGTTTATCGGTATACTTTTTCTGTCTTACACAGAACGAAGGAATGCTCTATGCATGGAGTTTTCTCTGTCGCTCTTTTCCCAAGCATCCCCTCGGCTGTGGAACTGGCCAAGGTATCACACTGAACACTCTTTATACTTTCACTGATAATTCACTACACACACGCTATTGACCATGAGAATGACCGTCTGTTTTCCAGATGCTGTGCGAAAGCGTGACTGTGCCCAGATTTGAGGTGGTCAGCTACCTCAGGGTACAGTATGGCCTTACTGTACCTGAGCATTCTCTCGCAATATGTCTGAAATCTCTCCATTTTGAGATCTTTTCTTTTGCTCTCTCTCTCTCACTCTTTCTCACTTTCTCTCTCTCTCTCTCTCTCTCTCTCTCTCTCTGTCTATCAGGCTCCAGATCTCATTACAGCGTTTGATGAACACAGGGTGTCTCCAAATTTCAAGTTTGGTGTCTTGTACCAGAGAGAGGGACAGGTAAGGAACGGCAAGTTACTGTGAAATGAATGCCTTTTACTAGTGTACATCTCTACAATTTACACCACATTTTACATTCACTGAACTTACCTGTTAAGTATGTACGTGTGTGCTGTAGTGCCCTGCCTACCAGACTCTGCCTCCGTTTATTATAGCTCACAGAGAAGGATATACTCAGCAACAATGAGGAAAGTGAAGAGTTTCAAGACTTTCTCTCCATTTTGGGGGAGACCATTGAACTCCAGGGATTTACAGGGTAACGTAGAGTACACACACATGACGTCTTTGTAGAGGAAGGACAATCAGGACACGTCGTGTCTGATGAGCTTCAATCCCCTCCTGCAGGTTCCGCGGAGGCCTAGATGTGTGTCACGGTCAGACAGGAAGTGACGCCATTTTCACCTCCTTTCACGGGAGAGAAATCATATTTCACGTAGCCACCATGCTGCCCTTCACCGAGGGGGATGCCCAGCAGGTGAGCTAGGATACAGAAAACTCATTAAAGTTACCAACTTTCATCTCATCGCCCCATCTCACTCACTGGTTGAATTTCTGATACATACTGTATTGAGTACTCTCTCTAATCATGCCACTCAGCTGCAGAGGAAGAGGCATATCGGCAACGACATCGTTTCTGTGGTCTACCAGGAGGGCCACACCCCCTTTCTGTCTGACATCATCAGCTCCAACTTCCTGCACTGCTTCCTGGTGATCCGGAGGGTCCAGAGAGGGGAGGGAGAGGGGGAGGAGGAGGAGGGAGGTGGGCGAGGGGGGTTCCAGGTGAGTGGAAAGAGGGTCACAGCCCCTACCTTGACCCACTCTCAGCTCTGACCCATTCAAATAAGGCAAACGTGTCTTACTTCCTGTTTACAGGTGTCAGTCACAGCCAGAGAAGATGTCCCACCCTTTGGTCCAGCCCTACCAGATCCTCCCATTTTTAAAGATGTGAGAGAATTACATCCATTTCTTTTTCCTATTCTTCATATTCAGGCATTGGGCTGGGACACAGTAGAAATGTAGGCCTACAAGCATGCTTTGTTTAGATTAGTGCAGATGAAGTTAGCAATTTGAGGGAATCATTGTAATCTAATACTAAATGAATCTTGTGTCCTACTCCTTGTCCTGCAGAGGTCGTTGTTGAGGGAGTTTCTCCTGACCAAGCTTATCAACGCAGAGATCTCCTGCTATAAGGCCCAACGGTTCTGCCGGCTGGAGGTATCACAGCTGCAGCTCAACGACCAGATGTAGTCTGTGAATTCTTTCATGTGACACTTTGAACCCTGACACCCGATTCTCTCAACTCCTCTCTCCTTCTCTTCTCCGTCTCGTCTAGATGCGCACTCGTTCGTCTCTCCTGGAGGGGTTGCAGGCTGAGCTTGCCACACGCTCGCAGTGCATGATGGGAGTTCCTCCCCTGTCCAGCCCCACCCCCACTGAGGGGTTGAGGGGACTGGCAGAGGGTAGCGGGGGGTTCATAGAAAACTTTAAGGTGAACACATCGTCTTTTCCTAAAGTTCATGTACACTAGTTTTGCCTCATACATCATTAATTTGCAGCATTCTCCACAGTAATATGAAACTAAAGTTATTGCAATTCAACACTGAATACTGTCCGTCCTTCTATACACCAAAATTAAAATATACGCATAACAAGTTCCTCCTGTTCCTATGGTTATATGGTGATAACTTCAGAGTTTCATATTATATTATTGCAGAGAGCCATACGAGTCCGCAGTCATTCGTTTGACACTCTCGGGGTGCCTAAAAAGATTGTAGGAGTGGCGCAGAAGCCAAAGGTAACCCTCCTCTCCCTAACAGAAGGACTGTCTGTCAGTGAGACCTTTGTTGAGGGAAATGACCACAGCTTTTCATGTGTTTGTCCCCCGACAGAATGCCTGCGCTTTAGAGAGAGATGGAGAGAGGTAAGACCTATAAGCACACAAGGTACTACATCTCACATATAGACTGAGCTAGGCTTGGTCAGAGAGAGAGAGAGAGAGAGAAAGAGAGAGAGAGGGAGGGGGTGGAGAGAAGAAGACAAGATGGCTCTCTCACTGTCAGTAACTCATTAATCTGAATCTGAATCTTTCAGTGAGAAGTCCCCAGGATCCTCCCTTCCTCTCGTAGGTGGCATGGGCTTGGAGGGCAAAGGTCAAAGTAGTCCTCAGGACGACACCTAGACGGAACTACAGAACAACAGAATCCTTTAACTAAATCCTTTGTGGATGTTATGAATGTAAAAAAAAACTTGTATGTAAATAGGATAAGTGTAAAGACAAACAGTATTTATTTAGATATTAATATCTAGAGTATTGTAATTATAGAGATATGGATGAGAAACCCTCCTATGCTATTATTCCATGATGATAAATGTATCATGTTCTATCAGAAATAAATTATTATTATTCAGAGATAAATATGTATGTATATGCATCCATAATTTGTAGTATGTGAAGATATCAGTGTTGGGAGTAACTGATGACAAAGTAATGGATTACTGTAAGCGGATTACTTTTTCCAGTAACTTGTAATGTAAAGGATTACATTTGAATTTTCAGTAATCAGATTACAGTTACTGACCTAATAAAAATGGGATTACTTTGAGTTATTACATGCGTAACTGCTCTCTTTCATGTGGTTGATATGAGCACGTGGTCTCTGCAGTCGTGGTTGAACTGACTGTTTACGTCATCAGGGTCAAGATGTGTTAAGAGTGCTGCTATAGGAGCAGATGTTCATGTGCCTATTATGATCTAAGATGCAAAACTGATCCTAGATTCGGGTAATAAATGATCTGGTTGTAGAAACTAACTCAAAAGTAAAGTAATTAGTAATCTGATTACTTTTCCACAAAGTAATCAGTAACTTTAGTTGATTACTTTTATTCAGTAACGTGCCCAACACTGGTAGATGTAATGTAATCCCCCATACCAGAAGATGGCAGTATTCGTGTATTGCAAAGGTTTGTGGAAGAGAAGGGATGGAGAGCAGCCAGTTTACCACTCAGTGCAGTTGCTAAAGGGAAAAGGTGAAATATCTAAAAACTTTACACGGCTCTCTCAAAAGGTGATAGCTAGAAATATACTTGAAAGAGATATGTAACTTATGTGATATGAATATCCGAGTTAATATAGCGTATTTGTTTCTGCATTCAAGGTTAGCTAGTTGAACTTTGACACCGTTTTTGACAGAAAGATAGACTTCACGGGACAGTGCGGGTGATCATAAGGTAAGCAAATAATTATAGTGACAGAACATTTCCCCTTTGATTAAGATCTTTAATTTCAATGCAGCAAAACTTCTAGTAGCAGACAACGACAGTTGCAAGAACTCAATCCCGCTCCCCTCAAGATGTCAGGTTCCCGGAAAGTGATCGAGCTATTCTATGATGTGGTCTCTCCATACTCCTGGCTGGGCTTCGAGGTTCGTATCTCCATGATTTGCACTTCATGTAGTGATTAAGGAATAGATAAATAAGAGTCTGTGCCCTTCTCAATCATTATTGATCTGTAGGTCATGTGTCGCTATCGAAATGTGTGGAACATCGAGCTCAAATTACGTCCTGCGTTTTTGGGAGGAGTCATGCACGGATCAGGTAGGTCTAATAAGAATAAAATCAGCATGCAGAGATTAAAGAGATTAGCAATGAAACGTTGCTATTGCTGCCTATGATCTCTTGTATTTTAGGCAATAAGCCTCCAGGTCTGATTCCCAACAAGTTCCTGTACATGACCAGAGACCTACAGCGCCTTTCCCAGTATTATGATGTCCCCCTTGGGTTCCCCGCCGACCCCTTTGAGGCCATGTTCAAAAAAGGTACCTTTGAACTCTCCACCCTCAGGGACTGAACAATGTATTCAATTCAATTCAAACCTTTATTTAAACTCGTGGGGCAATTGAGGTTTCCCTCATTTCCAACGCCGACGAGCTCACAAGCAAACACAAACATCAACAGAACATAAGCAATTTACAACAATAATACAATTAAGATCTAAAACAGTGATGATGAACAGATGTCTAGAGCCATGGCTCTGAACTCCGTATCAGAGGGAAGCAGCTCTAGCTTCAATGTCTGTTGGAGAGAGTTCCAGGTATCCTAGCAGATTCTCTCCATAACCTTCCCTTTAAACCACCAGGCTCCTTGTCTGCCATGCGGTTTGTGGCGGCGGTGGAGGAGAGAGAGGGGGGCGGGGACAAGCAGGTGGAGCTGGTGTCCCGGGAGCTGTGGAGGAGGATCTGGAGTGAGGACAAAGACATTACCCAGAATGCATCAATCGCTGAGGTACCAGCAAGACATGAAAGATAGCCTACATGCATTGCTGTAGATTGGTTCATATGGTGTTTGACTAGATTGCCATGTCAGGGACAGTGTTAAGAATTATGCAGAATTATAGCCTAATGTTAGTTCCATTTAGAACGCAGGGAGACGGATGTCCGAACAGGAATATTTAATTTTCTTCAACCCACATCACAGTTATCACTCTTTGTCTTACTATTAGTATGTGGTTCTGTTCGTGAAAAGGAAATGATCAACAATAAAACTATTACAATTTAGAAACGAGTCTTCTTTCACATCTGCTCTAAATAATAATCCCACTTTTCTATTAGAAATGTCAATAGACCTAAGATAACAAATGAATCCTTACACTGTGAATTAGCTACATCATATCATCAATTATCAAATAATACTGTTAGAAGATTGCAAATTCTAATTGCCAACACTAAACAAACTATTTATGTCATTACATCTGCTTACTTGTTGCTGCATGCACAACTAGCTAACTTTAACAAACAAATGTAGTGCAACAAGGAATGACCTCTCGATTGCTGGACTACATGCAATCTACACATGAATGAATTCTGTGAGAATCGGTGTCCTAGCAATATTGAGGGCCTACCACTAGGTGGCCAAACAGCTGCCTTACTAAAAGTCCAAGTCTTATGGGGAAATATGGCTGATTTACTGGCCTTTTGTACAGATCGGTTTGGTGTTTTTTTAGTCATTGATTATTTTCTCAGGCAGGCATGAAGGCAGGACTTTCTGCCAGTGAGGTTGAAGAGCTGCTGAAACTGTCCCAGTCTCAGCTAATCAAAGACAAGCTGAAGAGCTCCACCCAGGAGGCCCTGGGTCACGGGGTCAGTGACCTCTCCTCCCCTTCCTCTGTCATCAGATCAACCTCATACATATCTCTAATAGGCCCTTGACAGTTGGATCCTAATCAAGTATTTTATCTCTCTCTCTCTCTCTCTCTCTCTCTCTCTCTCTCAGGCGTTTGGTTTCCCCCTGTTAGTCTGTCATGTAAACGGAAAGGCAGAGGCGTTCTTCGGTTCTGACAGATTTGAGCTCATGGCTGCCTGCATAGGTGAGCTCATCCTCCTCATCCTCATGCTCCTCCTCCTCATCCTCCTTTCTGCTCTCTGGTTGTCTATTGCAGATGGACTGCTTCTCCAAACCACAAAAAGGAACATTTAGTCACGGAATTCAAGTCACATGCAATACTACAATATACTACCAGCTCCGACTGTCCACATGTTGAAGTGTCCTTGAGCAAGACACCTAACCCCAAAATTGCTCCCAATGAGCAGGTTAGCACCTTGCATGGCAGCTGCCGCCATTGGTGTGTGAATGTGTGTGTGAATGGGTGAATGAGAGGCCATTGTAAAGCGCTTTGAGTGCCGCTAAGGTGGAAAAGCTCTATATAAGTGCAGTCCATTTACCATTTACCAACGTTTGTCATGTCACCCTGTGATTAGATAATCTGAGGATTGGTAAATGTGAATCTTCATTGACTGTCATCCCTGTCAGCCTATCAAGATCCATCTCACTGCTGCCCTTGTCCAATCAGATTCCTCCCTGTGTTTCAGGAGAGGAGTGGATGGGACCTCAGCCTGCTAAAGCTTCCTCCAAGCTGTGAACTGAGTCTGCTCTGAAACTCTGTTGGTGCCAGAAATACGGATTCTCCAGAGATATGACCAGAGGTACTTCCTTCAGTTGCAGAGTTTAAATCCATGGCTCTTGGAATTCGTACTTCAACCTGTCACTGTTTTTATTATTATTATTGTATATTGTATGTGTTCTGTTGTTATTAGTGTAAACTCGTCAACACTGTAAATGAGGGAAACCTAAGTGCCTTACGAGTATAAATAAAAGTTTGAAATGAAATACATGTAGGTTACATCATGTTGACACTAAGGCATTGTGACCATCTGGAAAACACTGTACATTTCAAGTGAATGACCATGAATAAATACTCTAGTTATTCTATTAAACGTTCTATTTTCCCATTTCGACACCCTCCCGTCAATGATTATTTTAAATAGCATTAATTACCCAGACAAATCACAATGCCGCCAGACAGCACTGGTGAAGCTGCCTTTCAGGTTTAAGGACGAGGAATGTTTCAGGTTGGTTTGAGGCCTGATGGTGTGAGAGAGAATACCAGATATGCCCAACAAAAGAGGGAGGAGAACAACGACAGGGAGGGAAGGAGTGGAAGAACCAGTTTCTCTCGCTCAGACAAAGAGGACAGATGGACCTGATCTGCGCGCTAACACGCAGGACAAAACGCCGCGTGACAACGCAAACTCTCATGAGGTCGAGAAAGATCATAGACCGCCGCGCCAAACGGGCGTCAACTCTGTCCCTCATAATAGCGTCCCCTGGAGAGAGAGGCGTGGTGGGGTTGGGGGGGGGGGGGGGGACAGGGAGGGAGAGAGGAGGGAGGGGGCCGCAGCTGAAGAGGGAGGAGTAAAGACAACAGTGAAGGTGTGACCTACGCAAACACAGCAGATCAACGGGAGTCTCCTGAGCCGGACTCAGCTCCTGGGACACGAGAATGAAAGAGTGAAAACAGTCCTCCCACACCGGAACTACACACTCTCACACACTCGGCTCGGAGCATGTAGGAAAGGTGTTGCTCTGTATGGGAGAGTCGAGGACAACCGGCCAAGGACGGACACTGATTTGACTGGACTCTGATCTTTCTTCCTCCAGATACGAGCAGAGACAAAGTGAAAGGTAAGATGGTTGTTCACCGTTGGAGGGGCAGTCTACTGTGTGTCCATGTGTGCTACTGTCAGGGATGGAAATCGGATCCATCACTGAACTGTCCTAATTGTGTGTCCATATTAAGAGTGTGAGAGGGTGTGTGTGTGTGTGTGTGTGTGTGTGTGTGTGTGTGTGTGTGTGTGTGTGTGTCTATATGTCGGTGTGTATATGTCGGTGTGTTTGTGGGGTGTGTATTTATGTGTGTGTGTGTATGCGAGTGTGTGTGTATGCGTGTGTGCATGTAAATATATGTCGGTGTGTATATCTGTGTGGGGTGTGCTTGTGCGTACGTGTGTATATACGTCGGTGTGTATCTGTGTGTTTGTCTGTGGGGTGTGCGTGTGCGTACGTGTGTGTATATATGTCGGTGTGTATATCTGTGTTTGTGGGGTGTGTGTGTGTGTGTGTGTATATATGTCGGTGTGTATATCTGTGTTTGTGGGGTGTGTGACACTTGGCTCTACTGCAAAAAAAATGCAGATGGACAGGTTGAGAGATCCTCACGCTGACGCAAGCGGGTCATTATGTACTTAAGCGCTTCCGCGTAGGACATCACACACACCGGCTAGGATAGATCCGCTCTACAGAAGATCGCAGCTTCAGATGCGGAGCCACGCTGGGACAAACTTAAGAACGCTCAGCCTCACGGAGGTGCGAAGGTGCTGGAGAGTGACGCTCTGACCCACGGCGTTCTGAGACACGCCTGGTCAGGTTGCGTTCGCGGCTACTGTGACCTGCCACAGGGCGGGTAGAGATGGGGTAAACAGCGGGATTGGGAAGAAACTGAAGAAAAACTGTCGGTTACTCCCTCGGGTGTGTGTGTGTGGTCACAGTATCTTGTCAGTGTGTGTGTGCGTGTGTGTGTGTACGTGTTGATCAGGGCGTGTACTGCTGAGCCGTTCCTGGAAGTGGAGATGGTTCACCTCAGACCGTGAGGATGAGACGATGTCTGCGCTCGCTCCGAGGCTCGGTTTCAGTACTCGGGTGTTCCGGACCTAGCGCCTCATCCTGATTAACAACACTCACATTACCGGTCACCCGGCTATCAATGGTCTAGTGAGTCCAGCTCTAAACTGAGGACAACATACATGCAGGCTAGAGTACGGTTGAGAACTCTCGTCAAAAGTAGGGATGCACCGATATGAACATTTTGGCCGATAACAGATATAAACATTGCTGTCATGGCCGATAACCGATATTTACCGATGTCAATATGATCTGTATAAAAACAAGTTTATATGATAATGAAATGTTATACTGAAAAGCACATGGAAACACTGTCTATTTCCAAAACATTCGGAAAAGCCGATAAATCATAGATTAACCACATTGTTTCCTCTCAAAAACAACAACAACAACACACAACAGCAGCTAGACAGAAATAATTATCTGTTGCTCACATCGGCCCTGTTTTTCACATCGGACCGATACCGATATACTAAAAAATGACTAACATCGGCTGATACCGATATGATTGCCGATAATCGTGCACCCCTAATCATTCAGGTTAGAGTACGGTTGAGAACTCTCGTCAAAAGGGTGCGTGACAGTTTCTCAGGGGGAAACACAGAGGAATGTGTCACAGGAATGTCCCCTCTTCAGGCATCACAGTGTCACTAATGTTGACAATGACACTGCTTTCCTTAGAGCCCAACGTCCCACCGCAGAATATGGAGAGAAGGAAGTAAAGTTTTGTACAGTAAATGTTTCCTGATGCAAAATAGAGATCTCATCCGCCTTGGGCTTGTCAGAGGCCTACCCCTTACCCACAATGCTCTGCTTCTTCTCTAGGATGGCGTCAATGTCTGAGGCGGACAGCCACTGCAAGCCAGGAGACACAATCTGTGGTGAGTAGGTCACGCTGGCGCACGTTTGAGTTCTTTATTCAGGTCTGCATTTTCAAAATACACTGCAGGGGTCCAAGTATAGTTCCACTGCTATCATGCTGTTGGGTCGTTTAACAATACATAATAATGACCTGGAGAGAGATGGGCTCTGGAGGACACAGGTAGGCACACACACACGCGCACACACACACACACACACACACACACACACACACACACACACACACACACACACACACACACACACACATTCTTGCAGCTCTTACAATCTACATACAGTCGGTCAGGCGTTTCCTGGTTCAGTGACCAGATGATGACGGCTGCCCGGTGCATCTGTCCCCAGAGATCCGCGTGTACGAACAGGAAGTGATCATCGTGCCCGTCCTGCTGCTGGCCAGCTTCCTGGTCACGCTGGTCTTCATCATGCTGCTGCGCTTCTGTCCGGAGAAGGTGGACCGCGGACGACTGGCGGACTACGAGAACGGGTTCAGACCACAGCGCAGCAGACGAGTCCTCCACGGGATAGATGGTGAGAGAGAGAGAGATAGAGAGGGAGAGAGGGAGGGGGAGAGAGAGAGGGAGAGAGAGAGAGGGGGAGGGAGAGAGAGAGACAGACAGACAGACAGACAGATAGACAGATAGACAGATAGACAGATAGATCGATAGATAGACAGACATACAGACAGACAGATTGATAGAGAGATAGATATATAGAGAGAGAGACAGACAGACAGACAGACAGACAGACAGACAGACAGACAGACAGATAGATAGATAGATAGATAGATAGAGGCCTTCATTTAGACAGGGAAGAACATACAGAGACCAGGGCTGCATTCCCAATCGCATACTTCTACTTTTTACCACCAGTATGTACTACAGCTGCCCCTGGAAAGTACGTACTGTATGTACTACAGTACGCATCCAATTGGAAATTTTGAGGGCCATGAAATTTGACCACATCCATCGCTGTCCATGAAGCCACATTTGTCCACAGCTGGGATTCATCACAACGACTCACACATGTGACGTCATTTCCATGGAGCGGAGCACAGGATTGTGGGTCAGAATAGCCAGGAAAGTGTGCTGGCGTGCATACGGCAAAATATGACCAGATGTTGTAGTACATCCAGGTATTTCTGCCATACTCCATGTGGCATACTATGTATTGGCACATACCATACTACATACATTTTTGGCATACTATATAGTATGGATGTACGCGATTTGGAACGCAGCCAAAGTCTGTTTTACAGAAGTGCCCTGCTTACAAACAACATAGTACAGTATTCCAGTATCCAGAGGGAGAGAAGAAGAGTTTGTGGGTGTGATAGTGAGTATCATTGGTGTGTGTTTCTAGGGGTCAGAGAAGTACTGTGCATGTATGCTTATTTGAAGAGGTGGCATGTTTTGTTTTCCCAGTATTTGCTTGTATTTGCACTAGTAGCAACTCTGGATGTATTTGCTAATGAGACGGTAATGACCTCTCTTCTCTTCCACTCTCCTCCCTCCTCTCTCCATCCTCCCTCCCTTCTCTCCTCCCTCCTTCCCTCCTCTCCTCCTTCTCTCCTCCCTCCTTCCCTTCTCTCCTCTCAGCTCCCCCGGGCATCAACCCTCTGGAGCACGAGAGCATAGCGCTGGACGTACCCAGTAGCTACTCCACCTTCTCCCCGTCCCCCTCCTCTAAGCCCCTGTCCCTCTCTGTGTCCCCCGGCCTGCCCCCCAGCCCCCCGCCCAAGCCCTTCTCCCCCAGCTTCTTCCCCACCCCCCAGCCCCGCGAGCTGCCCCGCCAGCGGCTGCCCGAGTCCTTCAACCTGGTGTCCCCCCTGCCGGTGGCCTTCTCCCTGCGCTCTGACTCGGCTGTGTCCCTCTACCGGGCGCGCATGGACAACCGGAACGCCGTGCTCCGCGTGCTCAAAGGTCAGTGGGGCTTCTTCGTCTTCTTCGTCTTCGTCTTCTTCGTCTTCTTCTTCTTGTGCGGGTTAGGTGTTATGTCGTTTCCCCCCCAGGCTCGGGGTGGTAAAAGGATAGCCCCTTGTGAGGGGGTCACTGGGGCTATATATCCGGGCACACTTCCAGGAGCCATGTCACCGTTCTGTCATCCACAACCGTCAGGCCACGCATTCCGTTGGGTGTCCGGTATATTGGAGTCAGTGGGGCTAAAACTGTCAGACAGAGAGCTTTGAGTGTTAGTCGTGTTAGCCTTGTGTTGTCCTGACCGCGAGGGGGGTGGGGAGGATTCTACCGACGCGAGGGGGGGTGGGGAGGATTGTACCGCTGATTGACGAGACGACCTCCCCGCCTCTCGGTGGGTCTCGGGCGTTAGCAGGTTTTCCACCGTAGTTTCATGGGTGTGTAGCTGCCGTATACTGAACGCTAACTGCTGTCAGTTCTGCTAATCATACAACTAACAACTTACACCTTGTTCTCTTCAATTGACTGTTTACATTTGAAATGTTTTCTCGGACATCGCCTTCCCCTCTTAGAACAACAAAACAAAACACTACCCTGACACGACTTTGGGAAATATGATCAGGACAGTAAACATTCAGCCATAGTTGTGTGGTTGGAGTGATTTTGAGGCGTGTCCTTAATCTCATCTTCTGCTCCTCCTGCTCAGACTCTGCGAGTCCCTCAGAGAGGGAGAACTTCCTGGGCTTCGCTTCCTTCCTGTCTCACCTGGGGCCACACCCCTTCCTGCCGGAGCTCCTGGGCGTGGTCTCTCTCCGCGCCCCCCTGGTTACCGTCATTGAGGAGATGGAGAACAGAGACCTGCTCAGCTTCCTGTGGCGTTGTAGGCAGGTAGGGAGAAGGTTAAGAACTACAATACCCACGATGACTGGAGAGCCGCAGTGTACAGCAGATTTGACTCATCAGTCTCACGTCCGTAAACCCTAACTCTATGAAGTGAGTGAGCTGAGGACGGTCCTTGGTGTTGATGAGCTGTGTGTTGGTGTTCTTCAGGAGCGTGTGGGAGAACCTCCATGTGAGATGACCGAGAGACGGATCTTCACCATGGCCAAACAAGTGGCCTCAGCACTGGTTAGTACGTTAACCACACACTAGAAAACCATCAATGCAAACATGCAAACATCATAGCTGTGATCCAGTCTTCACCTCTTTTGGCAAGTCGGCCATTTTGAATGTCCGGCAGACACGATGCAGTAGTGGCATCCTCTCCTTGCCTCCTCCCCTCGATCAGCACTGATCTGACAACAGTGGATGGGTGAAAGCAGGAAGTCCTCACCTATACTCTCACCCTCCATGCTCTTATCATATCACTGCAAATCAAGGAAAGGAGACAGAGAGAGGACTCCATTGTAGACTGCTAAGATGCTTCCTAACTTTCATACTAACCCTCTTTTATGTAATCCTGCTCTTCTCGTTCAGGAGTTCCTCCACAGCCGAGAGCTCCTCCACGGCAAGGTCTGCGCTCACAGCGTGCTGGTCAGCAAGGAGATGACGGCCAAGCTCTGGGGACTGAGTGGGATTTATAACAGGAAGAACCCAGGGGCCACTCAGAGAGAAGAGCCCATCCTGAAGAAGTGGCAGGCCCCAGAGCTATTGGCTAGGAGACCTGCCAATCAAAGTAGCGACGTGTGAGTTTCTTTACCACTCAGCTTACTTACTTTACTTTATTCCGTTTATTTTTTACAGGGACAATGCACACCAATCAACAATTTTAGGAACATTTTAGTAAATGAGCCCTCATAGTAAATGTGCCAGTGTTAGCTGAGTAGCTAGTTTTCAACTGCTGTCCCTGAGCAAGATGTTAAGTGCCGAATAAGCAGGCCTTGCCCGCTTTCTCTATAGACATTCTAGGCTGAGACTAACCTTTCCTGCCCGACAACAGCTTGCTGGGTTCTAGTTTGCATGTCTAATGATCCCTAAAAGGAGCTGTCTGTGGAATGTAGAGTAGTCAGTGTGGAACACCCTGCCAGAGGACCTGAGAATGTCTGAGACCATGGGGACTTTTAAGAGAGATCTTACAACATACATTTTTAACATTATCTTAGTGTTCTTAATTTGTATTCTCTATTTTTATATATAGTTTTTATTCTATTTTACACTATCTTTTACATTTTATTTTTAATTATTTTACTTTGTTTCTTTTAAATATGTTCTCACTGTGTTTATGATGTATGTTTTTACCCATCTCTTTTTATGGAAAGCACTATCACTACATTGATTTGTAAGAATGGTGCTGGATGAATAAAATGACATTGTCATTGCTAACTGCCCCCAGTTCAACTGACTCACCTGTCTGTCTCTCTCCAGATGGTCCTTTGGCGTCCTGCTGTATGAGATGGCAACTCTGGGTAGGTGGTTCCACATCCCCAACTCTCTCAACACTGATCACCTTTTTACCTGTCGTTAGTGGCCGAGATCCTGAGCCGGTCAAGCTGGATGGAATCGTCACGGCTGGACTTTCTCGTTGTAGCATCTCTGAACCATCTCTCCCTCCTTCCCTCTCCCTCCTTCTCTCCCTCCTTCTCTCTCCCCCTCCTTCTCCCCCTTTTCCTCATCCTCTCTCCCCCTCTCCCTCCTTCTCTCCCCCTCCTCTCTCTCCCTCCTTCTCCCCCTCTTCCTCCTTCTCTCCCCCTCTCTCTCCTTCTCTCCCCCAGGCGAAGCGCCCTTCCCAGACATCTCAGTCAACGAGCTCCTGCAGTTCCACCAGAGAGGGAAAACTCTGAGAAAGCCAGCCAACTGCTCCAACACACTGTGAGAGGCAACTTCCTGTCACTAGAATACCTTATTTCAAATACTCATCTTTGATTTAGAATTCAAAACGGGGTTAAATTCCTCCAAGAAGGCCCCATATTCTCTTAAGCCCCTCCCTCCCACTCTCATAGGTACTCCACCATCAAAGCCTGCTGCCAGTGGAAGGAACAGGATCGAGCCTCATTGGCTGAGGTCATCCGCAAGCTCCAATCAGGAGAGAAGAGTGCCAGCGACAAAGTCTTTAAGGTGCCTGACCCAATCAACATCGAGCAGTACCTGCAGCAGGCCGGATACGGGGAGACTAACAGCTACACTGTTTTCTGAGTGGCGGCTAGGCCACCCAAGGAAACGCTCTATGCTCAAGGCCATTTGCATATCCTGGCCTCATGATTTTGTCCTCAAGACAAGAAACTCCTGAAGACATGGAATGGTGGAAAGTCTTCAGACTCCAGCCAATTCCAACTGCACATAATGGAGGATTACAAATGTGGTTTACAAACTGTAGCCAATGTATTATAAGAGAGGTAATATAATATAAAACTAGAAATCATTAGTCATCATGATTTCATTCTCATCGTTTCTTTTTTATTGGGCTGAATATGGGACTCAGAGAACACAACAGTTAGGCTTTTAAGATGTTAAAGTGACTTATGTGAATTATGAGATGTTTTTAAACACATTATACTTGTTAGAGTAATTGCTGAAAATATGTGGTAAAATACGTCTGTGCACTATGTAGTACTGTACTGAGGAATAAGACCAGTAAACAGATTTTCAACATTTTTATTTTCCTTTTTTAAAAGAGGACTCGATGTCATGATGACTGACTGTATCCTGGTGAGCATTATGATGCGTACAGTGATGCGTTTGAGCAATAGTCTAAACAGCAAAATGAGCTATTTTTGAACTAGGTTTTCTAATAGCTGAATGTTTATTTTCCCTCAGGATTAGTGGATGCTCAACGAGTTTACAGGCACTTAATATATTGCATGTTCATAAAACGTCTTTAAACTAATTCCACTATTACCTGGCTGTAAACTAATGTGAGATTGGATTATGAATGCAAAGGTTCATTTAACTTATGAGTATTAACTGACCTTAACATGTTTGCACACAATTTGAATAAAGAGTTAAATCTTCCCAAGATGCAACAGGACACGGATGCTGTTCATCTGCAGTTGAATGAGACGACAGAGAACGAGGTTTTGAGCCAGGGGGCGTGTTTCCAGTAACTGGTCTGTTTATTGGTACTGGTGTACTGCATACAGGGAGATGGGCTGGTCCAACACTCACCCCTCAACATACTGGGAGATAGGCTGGTCCAACACACCCCCCACCATCCAAACATACAGGGAGATGGACTGGTCCAACACCCACCCCCACACCATCCGGAGATGGGCTGGTCCAACACTCACTATCCAAACATACAGGAAGATGGGCTGGTTCAACACTCACCCCCCCACCATCCAAACATACAGGGAGATGGGCTGGTCCAACACTCACCCCTTCAACATACAGGGAGATGGGCTGGTCCAACACTCACCCACCATCTAAACACACAGGGAGATGGACTGGTCCAAGACTCACCCCCCACCAGCCAAACATACCGGGAGATGGGCTGGTCCAAGACTCACCCCCCCCCCCCCCACCAGCCAAACATGAGCTCACCCGTCCATCAGGTAGTTTAGTCACTTAAAGCTACTCATTCCCACTCTAAATTATTTCCATGAAAAACTCAACAAAAAAACAATGCCTTCGATAGTAGTAGAAAATGGGAAAAAAACTACAAAAAGAAATTCTCAGGTGAAATACTAAAAAATATTGTAAAGTATCCAGGTTCTTGAATGTAATTTCCCCTGTGATCGGAGCCTGGGTTGACGGAGTCATATATTACAAAACTATTCTGTAAAAAAGAAAAGTGTAACCTGAAATGGACCAATTTCATGACGACACTCAGAATCATAACACTGGTTATAGCACCGTTGAAAGGCCGAAAAAGGCAACTTTTAAGTCATTGCATTTGCACAGCTAGTACTGAAACACACTCGTCCACACACCACTCATCATTCTGCTCTACTAACGCGGATATTGAGGACAGACTATTAGACCGTCATGCTCGCCACACACAACAGGACACACACACACGTTCTGCACATTCAACGTCTAGGAAAGTCAAAGCAAATCCCATTTATTTCCACTCCCTGTGTTTAAGCACCTCTGTAAATGATTGGTGTTGTTAAAGTAGGAGGCGCTCTGGTTCTGACTCCGCCCTCCCTCAATCTCCGCCCTCCCTTCATACCGAGACCCGGTCTGGTATGGGAACAGATCTCCGCAATGATTCCAGTTTGATATCAACACTGGAGACATGATTGAACAGTGTCCTGGCACCTCCTCTTCACTCCCCTCCTCGATCCCTACATTCATCTCCTCTTCCTCCTCCTCCTCCTCCTCAGTCTCGTAAGCTGTTGATGGAGGCGCAGATCTTGAGGGCGGGGCCTAGTTTGATGTTCATGGTGGAGATGAGGTGCTCCTCTCTGAGCAGGAGCAGAGCCTGGCCGTCGATCTCCTGGGACAGGAACTGAGCTGCCAGCTCCTCACAGCCTGGGGGGGGGAGAGAGAGAGGGTGGGAGGAGAGAGAGAGGGAGAGAGAGAGGGAGGGAGGGGGGAGAGAGAGGGAGGGAGGGAGGGGGGGGGTGGAGAGAGAGGGAGGGAGGGAGGGAGAGAGAGGGAGAGAGGGGGGAGAGAGGGAGGGAGATGAAAAAGGGAAACTTCAATCTGGATGTTCACTGTATTTTCCCAGTTATCCCATCGGCCCATATTTCATTAACCCAGAAATAAACGGCGCTATATAAAATAAAGTTATTATTATTATTATTATTATTAAATGGCTAGCTAATCACCACTCCACCAACGCTGACCTTGCAGTGAAGAGATGAACCTGGAGACGTCCTCCACATTCCAGTGGGTGGGGCTCCCTGGCAGGAAGTTGGCCACATCCAATGGGAGGTCCCCGGGGGCCAAGCTGTCGGACTGAGGTCCGCAGTGGGCGGGCCTTGGGCAGGAAAGGGAGGAGCTGGGAGAGAGTGACGGGGAGTCCTCTTCCTCCTCCTCCTCCTCCTCCCCATCACAGCTTGATGCATCCTCCGAACGGCTGGACTCAGATCGACACTGGAGCCAATGAGAGAGGAGGGTCAAACATAACAGCCAATCAGACGTGGTGTGGACTATTCTTTGTTTTCAAAGTTCATTCTAGCTTGTCGTTTTCTGTCCATGCGTTTTCACATTCGTCTGTCTGTCCATGTTCTTGTCTGTTCATTTCTGTGTTGTTTTTAATGTTGTTGTAAAGTGCATTGAGGCACTTCGGTGTGATTTTGCACTCAGAATAAAAAATTAGAATTCTAACCTTGACTGAAAGGTGCCTGCCGGCTATTTTTGCGCAGGCGATCTCTGAGCTGCTCCTGCGAGGACCCCTGCGCCTGATGACGGGCTGGTCTGGCGCTGAGGGCGCCGGGGGAAGGGGGGGTCCGGTGCTGGCCAGCCCCCTGCTGGTACGGTAATGGTGGCTGCAGCTCACGTTGTATCTGGAGATGGGGAGAGGGGACAGCAGATCTGGAATCAGTATCTGGAGGAGAGGAAGTCTCAGGACACAGAACACGGCATGGGAGCTAAAGACACCACACCACCATGGACAGAGCGCCTCTGGTGAAGAATACGGGACGGTTACGGGACGGTTTCAAACAGTTTTAGATCTGAATTTGATTGTTTTGTGACTGAAAGTTCTGAAACAAATCTTGTTGAAAGACATGACGAGGCGGATGTTCTTGGGGCAGCTCAGGAGGTAGAGCGGGTCGTCCAATGATCGTAGGGTCGGCGGTTCGAATCCCGGCTCCTCCTGTCAACATGTCGAAGGGTCCTTGGGAAAGACACTGAACCCCAAATTGCTCCCAGTGAGCAGGTTAGCACCTTGCATGGCAGCTGCCGCCATTGGTGTGTGAATTTGTGTGTGAATGGGTGAATGAGAGGCCATTGTAAAGCTTTTATCTTTGGATAAAAGCGCTATATAAGTGCAGTCCATTCACCATTCTTCAAACTAGTGTCCTATGTCCTCAAGTAATATACTAATCCAATGGCGGCAGCTGCCATGCAAGGTGCTAACCTGCTCACTGGGAGCAATTTCAGTGTCTTGCCCAAGGACACTTCGACATGTAGACAGGAGGAGGATTCGAACCGCCGAGCCTGCGATCATCGGACGACCCGCTCTACCACTGAGCCACAGCCGCCCCCGAGGCGGATGAAAGGCCTGGCGTTGCTCTGGGCGGGAGGTGGTGGGTGTCATGGCGGGGAGGTGGGGGGTGTCACGGCGGGGAGGTGGGGAGTGTCATGGCGGGGAGGTGGGGGATGTCATGGCGGGGAGGTGGGGGGTGTCATGGCGGGGAGGTGGGGGGTGTGTAGCAGCGGACGCCGTACGAACCTCTTGGCACAGGTCTTGGAGCAGAACCTCTTGGACCCTCTGAACTGGCTAGCCGGGGCGAGGCGCTGACAGTACTCACACGTCAGCACTGGACACAAGAGCACAGAGCGCACGACTCCCATCAGAACCGGACCGGATCACAGAGGAATCAGCTGATCAGAACCAGACCCAATCACACTCAGAGGAATCAGCTGATCAGATAAGCGCTGATGGTGGACTCTACTGAAACGGTGTTTATTGAGGCGGTGTCCGGAGTATCGGGGTACCTGGGGGACCTCCGTTCTCTCTCGTCTGCGGTCCGGTCAGGGCGAACGGGCTGTCTGGATGCTCCTTCACCAGCCCCGCCTGAATCGGACCAGAGGGACCAGGTCAGCGGGGAGCATGGAACGAACCATCTCCATGGAACGAACCATCTCCATGGAACGAACCATCTCCATGGGACGAACCATCTCCATGGGACGAACCATCTCCATGGAACGAACCATCTCCATGGAACGAACCATCTCCATGGGACGAACCATCTCCATGGAACGAACCATCTCCATGGAACGAACCATCTCCATGGAACGAACCATCTCCATGGGACGTAATATATAATACTAACCCTAACAATAATTTTCCAGAGCAAAGCAAAAAGTGTGTGTGTGTGTGTGAACTCACAGGGAAGGGCTCTGCTCCCTCCTGGATGACGAAGCCCTCGATGAGGTGTGTGAGGACCTGAGGTTTGACCACGGCCTGAGGGAGAGGGGCTCGGTCCCCCCTGGACAGAGGCAGAGACAGGGACAGGGTGGGGGGGGAGGAGAAGCCCGCCACCGTCTCGGGAGCTGGGGAGGGAGGGAGGAGGGGAGGGGAGGAGGAGGATCGCTGAGATATCGACACAGAGATAGGCGCTATTCAGACACACGAGCGCAGGTCACCTCAGACAGCTTACCTGTATCCAGCATGGAGGCGGGGACAGCGACTCACCTGTGTTCAGCGTGGGGGCAGGGACAGCGACTCACCTGTGTCCAGCGTGGGGGCAGGGACAGCGACTCACCTGTGTTCAGCGTGGGGGCGGGGACAGCGATTCACCTGTGTCCAGCGTGGGGGCGGGGACAGCGACTCACCTGTGTCCAGCGTGGGGGCAGGGACAGCGACTCACCTGTGTTCAGCGTGGGGGCGGGGACAGCGACTCACCTGTGTTCAGCGTGGGGGTGGGGACAGCGATTCACCTGTGTCCAGCGTGGGGGCGGGGACAGCGACTCACCTGTGTCCAGCGTGGGGGCAGGGACAGCGACTCACCTGTGTTCAGCGTGGGGGCGGGGACAGCGACTCACCTGTGTCCAGCGTGGGGGCGGGGACAGCGACTCACCTGTGTCCAGCGTGGGGGCAGGGACAGCGACTCACCTGTGTCCAGCGTGGGGGCGGGGACAGCGACTCACCTGTGTCCAGCGTGGGGGCGGGGGACAGCGGAGGGGCCGTGTCTCGCGCCGGGGGACAGTCTTGCCGCGACGGTTCCGCTGCCATCTCTCCGGCCGCGTCAGATTCCGACTTCCTCTTCAGGGAACCAATAGCTGGCTTCGTCTGAGCGGGAAAACAGAGTCTGATTACAACTGCTCCCAACACAGCTGACCCATGAAAACCACAGTTTTTCTTTGACCAATCTAGGGCTGCACAATTAATCGTGAATTAATCGAAATCGCGATTATGACCTCCGCGATTAACTAATCGCAAAAGGCCGCAATTAATGTGATTAATAATTTTGCTTTGAATTGAGTGTGCTAGGACTACACGGACGAATCACAGGTGCTTACGCTGTCTGACCAATCACATGCGTTCCTGCTGAGTGGTTACGAAAAAGATGATGTCGCTCAAGCTCAGCAGGTCATATGCAAACTGTACAGAGCTAAAGCTATTACTTTGAAATATGAATCGCAATTATTAATTGCAATTACCATTTTGAAGCAAATAATCGCAATTATTATCTTTTGTCATAATCGTGCAGCCCTAGACCAATCAGTGTTTTTTCTTGCTTTGTGTTAGGGATGTTAATAGTTAATCCACTATCGATTAATTGCCGATAAGAATTTACTCGAGTAAGATTTGGTTACTCCATTAATTGCTTTTTTGGGGGGAACGAACGTAATCAACGGGAGTTGAAATGTAATCATGATTTAAGGTCTGACTGCACATGAGGGCGCCACGCCATGTAGTGAAGGTTAATTGGGATGCCGGGAAATTTCAACGACACAGCGGAAGAAAGACACAAAAATTAAGCGAGCAAAGCGCAGTCCAGCGTGGGACGTTCTTATCAATTAATCGACTATCGTTTGTTAAGGTTAACAGTTGGCTCTTGGCCAGGATTCTCTTGTAAAAGAGATTTTAATCTCAATGAGTTTCCTTGAATTCCTTGAAATTTGCAACCCTACTCCTAACAACCAAATCAGCCTCACTAACTCTCTTCTGTACCCGATCCACCAGAACAACGGCAACACAATCACTTAGAATCCGTTCGGGAATGTTAGACAAGACTGAATAGCTTCCGGGATAGCTCAGGCGGTTACCATGGTGACGGTGTTGTTGTTGGCGGCGGCGGCGTTGTCGTGGGCGCAGGAGCTCCGGGCCTGGGCCAGCGCCACCACCTGGGCGTTTCCCGCGGGGCCCTGCCTGGCCCCCACCAGTTGGACGGGGATGTGGGGCCCCGGGTGGAGCCCTGCCACGCCCGCCTGGTTGGTGGGCGGGGCAGGGAGGATGGGCGGAGGGTGGCGGGGGGGCAGCTGGCCCGGCGTGCGGTGACCCCCCGGGGCCGTTTTGGGCTGGATGGGCACGGGGCCCTTGTCCGCGCTGGCCTGCTGCAGGGGCTGGACCACCAGCGTCTGGGCGCTCACGGTTTTGGGTGCCACCGAGCCAACGGGGTAGCCCTGGGTGGAGGCGGGGACGCTGGAGGTGGGTACCAGGATGTGCGTCACGGTGGCGGCGGGGGTAACCGTGGTGACTGCCCGGGCCTGACAGAGGCCTGAGGGGGAGAGGAGGAGCTGGGATAGAGGGAGCGTGGGAGAAGGGGAGGAGCTAGGAGGAGCAGAGGCGGGGCCAACGCCGGACTGGTTTCCGCCTTTGACGTTCATACTGGGCAGAGCGGGGGCGCTGGGGTGGGCGTAGCCGGCCATCTTGTTGGCCATCTGCTGTTGTTGTTGTTGTTGGATCTGCTGCTGTGCCGAGCTCTGAGAGAACTGATTGGACGGCACCGGGGTCGCTGAGAACTGGTGCAGCTGCTGATGTTGTTGCTGAGCATGAGAGTAGCTGACTGAGAGAGAGAGAGGGGGAGAGAGAGAGAGACAGAGACACAGAGAGAGACATAGAGAGAGGAAGAGGGAGACAGAGAGAGAGAAAGAGGAGAGAGACAGAGAGACAAGAGAGAGACAGAGAGAGAGACAGAGAGAAAGAGAGAGAGAGAGAGACAGAGAGAGAGACAGAGAGAGAGACAGAGAGAGAGAGGAAGAGAGAGAGAGAGAGAGGAGAGAGACAGAGAGACAGAGAGAGAGGAGAGAGAGACAGAGAGAGAGAGAGGAAGAGAGAGGGAGGGAGAGTCAGAGAGAGAGAGGGAGACAGAGAGAGAGAAAGAGAAAGAGAGAGAGAGAAGCGTTCTGTTAGCACCCCTGTGCAGGGCAGAAAGAGGGCCAATGCCTGAACCGAATAGAGAAGGAGGCGTTTTGTTTTTTCTGATGGGGAAACCTCGGTTCACTCCTCTTACCTGTGTCTTTCCTGTCGGGAAACTCTGACTTCACAGCTGCCAGTCGGGGGGTCGAGATGCAGTGGAGGGCCAGGTTCTGAACCTGAGAGAGACAGAGACGACGGACATCAGGACACAACGCACGCGTTCGCAGCGGTCAAAAACATGCGGGCCGCTTAAGATATCTGTACCGCCTGTCCAATGAACCAATCATCGGGGTTGGGTATTTAGGAATGAGTATTTAGGATGACAGGTGATTGTTAGATCCGTCAGCCGACCCAGGCGCCTCAAGCAAATAAGCTGATTGGCTCCTACCTGGTCGTTGTCTGACTGGGCACTGGACGTGGGAGGGACTTCCTGTTGTGGCTGTGGTTGTTGCTGGGGTTGCTGTTGCGCCACAGTTGCTACGGCAGCCGTTGCCGTACCCCCGGGCATGAAGATGAGCTGGGAGGCCAGGGGAGCGCGGAGAGTGCGGTTGACCTGCAGGATCAAAGATGGACACTGAGCGGCAACAACGTTTGGAAGACGATTCCTCCCCAGGGCCCGAAGAGACCGCGGCCTCAGCCAATCAGATTTACAAAGACGAAGGCTGCGTTCCGAATCGCATACTTCTACTTCTCACTACCAGTACCTACTACAGCTGCCATTAGAAAGTACGTACTTTGCAAGCAGTAGGCATCCAATTGGGACATACTACCTTGTCATAACATTGTGCCTTGAAATTTGCACACATCCGTCGCTGTCCATAACGCGACATTCGTCTACAGCTGTCACGACTCGCACATGTGACACACATTTCTGCTGCGCACAGGATTGTGGGTCAGAATAGCCAGAAAAGCCTGCTGGCTTGCATACTGCAAAATATGACCAGATGTAGTAGGACATCCTGGTATTTTTGCCATAATGCATGTGGCATACTATGTATTGGGACATACTACATCCTGTTTTGGCATACTATATAGTAGGGTAGTATGCGATTCGGAACGCAGCCGAAGCTAAGCATCGGCGCCGTGCGTGTGTGATTTGGGGCGAGCCGCTCCTCGAACGCAACTCACTCGCAGGTACATCTGACCCTGTGCTGCGGAGTTCCCGCCCAGCAACACCGATTGGCTGAGAGCCGATGACGTCACGGAGGTGGTGGGGCCAAGCGGGCGGGGATTGGCTGCCGTTCCTCCCGCAGAGGTGGTGCTTAGGTTGACCTGCGAGAGAGATGGGAAAATCACATACTTTGAAAAAATTGAGGTCCGCACAAACAGCTACTCCATTATGAGGTTTAATACACGAGGACACAAAACTAAGTTTCGACCCTATTGTCCTGCACCAGTGGAAGGTTGATGTGCTTAGCAACTAGGGATGCACCGATTGCAAAATTCTGGGCCAATGCCGATGTTTAAAATAACAACCTGGCCGATGGCCGATGTTTATTTTATTTTAATTTCCCCTTTTGTGTCAGGGAAACAAAGAAATGATGCCTGCTTTTCAAATGGCCAGTTAGATTTGATGTGTTAAAATCCTTGGCTGTAGTACCTCTTCTTGAAATGTCACTTGAACAAGTTTTACAAGTTGCATAGTGCATATCTTTGTCTGAGATGGTGAAATATCCCCACACAGCCGACATTTTTATTTCACTTTAATTTGAAAGCAAACTACACATGCGTTTGTGGCGTTACGTCACGGATCTTCTCCGAATCTGCAGCTGGGTAGGTTACGATTTGCAAGAAAAAAAGGCGTAATTGTTGTGACATAACATCGGCCACTACCATCGGTGAATGTCATTTTATTTGCCGATGGGCCGATGGCAGTCAACAAGGCCAACATCGGCTGATGCATCGGTGCATCCCTATTAGCAACCCTACAATTTCTTCAAAATTACAAAATTTCCCAGTGGAAATACAGCATGTTGCCTCGGTAATGCAGTTAATATCGAGTGACAGTAGCTTACCGTGGTGGTGGCTTGGGACACGCTGTTACTGGGAGAGTTGGACTGGCGACTGGCAGCAAAGGTGGCCTGACGAAGAGAGAGATGAAAATATGATTTCCCGACTCCTAGGTTCTCTGTGAGACGCGTGAACGCTATGGCGGTGCCACCTACCGCGTGAACGCTATGGCGGTGCCACCTACTGCTCTGTTTTACCTATATGATCTACCCGTTATCTACGGACCTGACCAGTCAGTGTGATGTGTTCTTATGTAGCGGTACTCTGGTCTGCGTTGTGCTCTTTCAGTTTGACCTGTGTTTCGGGCTTTCCTAGGGCGGGTGGACAGCTGCGCCGATAGGAAAGTCCCTCTTGAGGGGACTGTCGGCGCTCCGTTGAGCTGCGAGTTTACCGGCCGCTAGCTACCGCTACCTCAGACTCAGCCGTTAGCTACCTCAGACTCAGCCGCTAGCTACCTCAGACTCAGCTGCTAGCTACCGCTACCTCAGACTCAGCTGCTAGCTACCTCAGACTCAGCCGCTAGCTACCGCTACCTCAGACTCAGCCGCTAGCTACCTCAGACTCAGCCGCTAGCTACCTCAGACTCAGCCGCTAGCTACCTCAGACTCAGCCGCTAGCTACCTCAGACTCAGCCGCTAGCTAGCGCTACCTCAGACTCAGCCGCTAGCTACCTCAGACTCAGCCGCTAGCTACCTCAGACTCACTCCACCAGGGTTCTCACCATTCCCTCGGTTGCACTTATCCACCTGACTGTTGTGTTAAGATAGCTGGAGAGGTGTTGTGTTACTGGTTGTGCATTGTGTGTGTTGTTCACCTGTCTGTGTGTGTGTTGTGTGTGTGTGTGGGGGTGGTTTAGGTACCTGCTGCAACAGCTGGGCGCTGTTGATCTGCTGCTGTAGCATGAGCTGCTGGAAGTACTGGGCAGCGTTGGGCTGTCTCTGCAGCGCCTGGAGGGCCTGAGACACATAAGATAAGAATTTATTGATCCCCCCAGGGAGAAATTAGGCATTTCAGCATTGAAAGAAAAATACAGAAAGGTTGAAAAGAAGAGAAAACTAGATACAGTAACAAAAAGAAGACTAGATAAGGGGAGCATAAAATGGATATCAGGTACTAAGTGCATCCATATGTACAGTAACTAGAATAGAGTAAGATATATATGTGCCCGCATACATTCAGTCTGTCTTCACAGAGGTCATTCTGCTAGCCCAAAAGCACTCACTTAACACCTTTGACCTGGCAGAAGGATCCTAAAAAACAGGTCCGCCGTGCCTTAAAGTAAACATGGAAAATACTACTTCCCTAAACATTCCTGCTGAATGCAGACACACACACAGACACACACTGACCTGCACAGCTTGTCTCTCGTACAGAGACATGTGGGCTATCTGGGGTGGGCGGGAGTTACCGCCCGTCTGAGCGTTCCCATTGGTCGAGCCAGAGCCCGTGTTTTGGTCCTCACCTGCGTCCATATTCCCTGAACAACACACAAGTCAAACCAGAGACAGCTGCCTTTTGAGTGTTGTAATTGAATAGCTACCATCATTAGGGAAACGCCCACAAAGCATCACCAAAATCACACAACTAGGCACAAAACAACAGCTGTCAGTGTATACATGTACATGGTGACGTTATTTCCTAACAATAACATTATCCATCATGGTTGAGAAACTCAAACTGTGAAAAAGGCTGTTGCAGTTCTTCTGCCAAGCCTGTAACGACGAGACACAATAATGACAGGACAGCTAACGTTAGCTAGCTTCTATTCATAGTAAGCACATTTCATTCGGGGAGAATCTGGCCCGGGATGCTGTCAACAAGATGATAGATGGCCGAGGGATGCGAGGAACTGGAGCCGCAGAGGGACAAAAGTGTGGTCATCTGTTCGAGCTAAATAGTATAACATATGATGAACATCGGGGATGATCCAAAGTTCACAACATGTAACATATCCACTGCAATGACTGACGGACTTGGTTTGCATTAAAACAACAAAAGTGTATTTTTGTTAGCATAGCTAGCTAGTGCTGCTAGCTAACGTATAGCGCGCTAGCCAATAAGTAAACTAGCTACAAGACATCTTGAAATATTTTCTCACCTCGTTCTTCAGGAACTTGCTTTTGTTTAACTTAATCAAAAAAAAAGTAAAGTTATATATGTGGCTCTGTTGTGCAATCGTCTCAGGTGGAACTGTTGAGGTTTTATACGGTTTATTGCTAATCTTCTGTGCAAAAAGCAAACAACGGTAGTCGATAGCTAGTGAAATCCCGCCCCACAGTGTTTACCATTCCTTTTCCGGCGCCAGAATGACGTCACGTCGTAGTTTCCCCGCCCCCTTCCAGTGGTAGATCTCTGTTGTCACTTATGTAGCCAACTTGGCAACTTTGTCGCTATATCTGGCGACTTTCCAAACCCCTTGGCGACTTAATTAGTTAAAAGCGACCAGCGACAAATCTAGCGAGTTGTTCTGGCAATTTGGGGAATGCTTGTGTTGACAAAGCACAAAGCTCTCCAAAAGCATCTAACAATGCCGTTCCGCGGTTCACGTTACAGCCGAGTTCACGAGAGCCGAATACAGCGAGGTCTGCCGCCTCCTCACCTCTCGCGCGGCCAGTCTGACAGAGCAGCACCGCAGACCAGACAGATGCAGCTGAGCTGAGAACGAGCTGCCTGCTAATTCACTTAAAAAGGCTCACTTAAAAAAGAAAAAAACTAACGTTATATTTAGCCTATATGGCAACAAAAATAAGTTTGTGAAGAGGTCAATAGCCTACTGATATTTTCACAAATTGGTACCCCCCAAGATGACCAATTTTGGTATTTTTGTCTTCCTACATGTCTCTAGTTTATATGTTGGTATGATAACCCTGCCTCTCTAGTAGCTTATTTATAAAAATCACTCTATAAACAAACATAGGCTACCCCCGACAGGTGAGAGTATCAAAGCACTGTGTGTGTCTGCCTGTCTTTGTGTGAATAAAAAGAAGGATTAATCATTTTAACTCGGGGGGAATTCCCTGTTCTCTTTATTATGTTGGAGATACTGTAGGCTATCTATCTGTGGGTTCACTTTCAAACAAACACTTCTGAAGATAGAACCAGACACCCACCTCTCTACGTCCGTTTTGATCTGACGATCACCTGTTGTGACCTTAAAGGAGTAGTAAAGGGAAAATGCATGTTTATCCCTGTTTTAAGGTTGCTTATGATCATAGACAATGGTTCAGATCAAAACGTTGACAAAACTAGCACTTTTGAGAAAGTCTGATAATTGCTCCACCACCGTTTAGGTCATACAATTTCAGGGCATAGGTCCCACCCCTATATATTCCAGAGGGAAGCAGAAAAAACTATCACCCGGGGGCCAGAAAAGTGAGCTGTAAAAATTCTTCCCCGACCCCTCTCAACAAGGTGATCGAGCAAGTATGTTTGTCTAATGGCTAAGAACATTTATAAAGCAATAAATTACATCAAATTGCATTTTCAGTGTAAGAAAGGCTAAAAAACATCATAGGAGAGACATGGCAAACACTGGTGTATGTCTGTGTGTGCGTGAGTGTGAATGGGCCTGGGCCCAGATAGAGGCGAATATAATAATTGAATATAATATCGGAAAATATTAAAGAGAGAAGGTCGAATATCATTTCTGAGCTCAGTTGACAGCCATAGCGCCCACTTCTGGGTTTTGTGTAAGTTGTGTGTCTGACACTACTGAGTGAAGAAACCAGGCACTTCCCTTTTCCACCCCACCCCCACAACTCTCACATCCCCTGCAAATCATTGGGACAATTGCTCAACTTCCTGCTTGGAAGAACACAGCTCAGCGGAACACTCCGGAGCCCTCTCCTCACAAGGCCACATGTAGGGTCTGGTCCCTAGATGCACTCAGCTTCAGCTGCATCATCTGGCTGAATCCCGGACCACCCCCAAATAAGGACGTGACACTATACTGTTACTGAGACACCAAACCTTTCTTTTCTTTTTTACAAAGCAAAATATACTTGGCAATGGAGAAAAGTGAATTGTGGCGAGTGCCCCCAGGTGGTGAGCTCTGGTACAATTTCATCGGGTGTGGGACAATGAGGCTGATGTCTACTGTACTTGTCATGGTCACAACACAGCAGCGTGTAAATGTCTGCTTACAGCATACTCTCGATCTCAATCAATACTGTAGGTGAAAAAAGCACTGGTGGAGAAAGGAGCGTGGCTATAATGTAGATATACTGTATGTACTGTACAGTATATCAAAACATCACTGGACTGATCCGGCTTAAAAAGTGGCCTGACTGGGGCTACATTTCCCTGCCTGAATTATTTCCCCATTCCGCCCCTGATGTTGGGTATGGCCTAGTGCTCGGTCATAAAGTCATATTGACATGCTCGTGGTGTCTAGATGAAGTTTGATGCGTTGTGCATATTGAATTGGCATACGGATTTCTTATTAGCATACTGTTCACAACTGGCATTCTTTGTAAATAGATGGGACGGGATGGCAGAACTGTTTTTTTTTTTCTCACGTCAAAATGTTACCCCCCCTACTCTCAGAGGGTAAAATCGCCTATGGTTAGAGCAATTATCAGACTTTCTCAAAAGTCAACGTTTTGATCTGAACCATTGTATATGATCATAAGTAACCTTAAAACAGGGCTAAACATGCATTTTGCCTTTACTACTCCTTTAATCGGCTCTTCTTCATTCCTTTGGGTTTAGGAATGTCTCATGACGTTTTTTACGTATGATAAAATGTTAAATATGAGGAACTGCATTTGTTTTGTTCTCAACATTCATCTAATGATCATATCTGTCCCCAACTCCTCCCACTGCTGCTTGGACCAGTTGGTCCAGTTTGGTTCATTCCTCATAGAGCTTCTGTTCGTGTGTTTAAGCTCCTGTAGTTCACATTACTACTAATTCCAGTGGATTAAACATTGGTTATTGTATATTGTATTTGTGCTGTTGATATGTGTCTCTGGGTGAACTCAACACTGTAAATGAGGGAAACCTCTGAGCTTTACGAGTATAAATAAAGGTTTGAAATGAAATTCCATGAAGTAAGTTTTTAATATATGAATGCAGTTAAGGTTTAACATTTAGTGCTAGTGCCTATTGTACTGTAAGTGGGGTTCTGGGGTGCTGAAAAAATGCATTTTGATCCAGCATTAAAATACTAGATAGGCAGGGTTATCATACCAAAATATAAACTACTCACATGTAGGAAGACTAAAATACCAATATTCTTTGGTCACCTTAGTTTACAAAGGATTTAGTCCAGGGACCAATCCAGATTTTGGTACCACACCAAAATCTGGATTGGCCCCTGGACTAAATCCTTTGTAAATTACCAGGTCAGCCTTTTCTATTCATTTGGCCACTTTCAGAATTGCATATTATGCAAATGAGTTGATTGTCATCCAGCTATTTCCCTTACAGAGGAGTTGCTGAATAACCTGTGCAAACCAGTCTCAACATATGGGTGTGATTAGAGACAGAGCGAAAGAGAGAGAGAGAGAGAGATGTACAAAGTTCATAGAGTCCATAGAGTCCATGGAATCATAAGCTGTGTTCGGAATCGCTCCCTATTCACTATATAGTGCACTATATAGGGCGTCAGCCATTTTGTTTGTAGTGTCCGAATTCCCCACGGAATTTTCGTTCACCTTGATTTGCAGGGAACAGCGCATGTACCCTAAATTTTCTCCGTTCCCTAGGTAGTTCACTACGTGGTGAACCCCATATAGGGAATAGGGAGTGAGGGAACGAGGGAGCGATTCCGAACACAGCTCTTGATTCAAAACAGGAAGTAGATTGACAGGTGTGAGGAGATGGCTCCGATGGGAGGGGCAGTGGACCTCAGATCCGTGACCCTCAGAGGGGGACGGACGCAGCCGGGCAGCCGTGTTTTGGCTGTATGAAAACAAGGGTGAGTCTTTTGATGTCCTCTGTATAAAATCAGAAAACCAAAAACTTAAAGGATGCAGAATATTTAGGATAAAACCTTATTTGGGTCACAAGATGGCGCCAGTGTGGACGACTGCTGTGGGCTTGGGGTCCCACGCAACTCACTTTACTAATTTATCTACATTGATGTTGCACTGCATACCTGTTTTTTACTCTATTGTATTATATTATTATATTCTATGCCCTTTTGCCTTATTTTATCAGATTTTCATTACTGATAATGATTGTTATTGAGTATATGAGAATAAACCTGAAACTTGAAACTTATCTGACAAGTCAGGTTTTCTTAGTTTCATTTTGTTTTCCTCAGACAAAAGACCACCAGATTGCGTAATCATTTTTTACGAGAGATTGTGAAATAGAGGGTGGAGGTTCCTGTCCTCTATATCTCGTGATTTTCCTAGTCACTGCAACACAACAACGAATCATTACAGACTGAACACAGCTCCGCCAGGCTCCTGATATACGAAGTGAAAACTTTTCCAGAAGAATGGCAAACAAAGCAGCTAAAGAACAGAAGAGGGGAGGTGTGGGTGAGAGGCTGAGTGAGGGAGGAACACATATTACTGGAAAGGGAGAAAAAACAAAGCAGAAAGAGTTGAAGTTAAGTGTTGAGTTAAGAGTTGAGTTAATTGCTGGTCCAGGTCAGGGGGTTAACCGAGGAGGTGCGACAGAAGTGAAGGGGAGAGGGAGAGGGAGAGGGAGAGGGAGGGGAGTGGGAGAGGGAGAGGGAGAGAGAGAGGGAGTGGGAGTGGGAGAGGGAGAGAGAGAGAAGGAGGGAGAGGGAGAGGGAGTGGGAGTGGGAGAGAGAGAGAAGGAGGGAGAGGGAGAGGGAGAGGGAGAGAGAGAGGGAGTGGGAGAGAGAGAGAGAGGGAGAGGGAGAGGGAGAGGGAGAGGGAGAGGGAGAGGGAGAGGGAGAGGGAGAGATAGAGGGAGAGGGAGAGGGAGAGGGAGAGGGAGAGGGAGAGGGAGAGGGAGAGGGAGAGGGAGAGAGAGAGGGAGTGGGAGAGAGGGAGAGGGAGTGGGAGAGGGAGAGGGAGAGAGAGAGAGAGAGGGAGAGGGAGAGGGAGAGGGAGAGGGAGAGGGAGAGGGAGAGGGAGAGGGAGAGGGAGAGAGAGAGAGAGAGAGAGAGGGAGAGGGAGAGAGAGAGGGGTCACAGGAGCAAACCCAGGTGCTGGACAGGGGGGGAGGAAGAGCTACAGCTGGGAGGGGAGACGGAGAGATTGAAGCGAGAGGACGAACACAAAAGACGGGAGACGAAGGCAGAGACAGCGACGGAAACGTGAGAGAGGAGAGAAAAGTGGGAGCGACAGGAAACGGAGAAGAACTCAAGCCGGTGACCAGTGTTCCAGGGAGAACCGGCAGAGGGGTGAAAGCCGGAAGAGGAAGGAGAAGAACGGACGGAGATGTTGAAAGTGGTCCACAGGAAACGAACAGAGAGAGCGGACATTTAAACCAGAAGGAAGAAACAAAGCAGAAAGAGTTGAAGTTAAGTGTTGATCCAGGTCAGGGGGTTAACCGAGGAGGTGCGACAGAAGTGAAGGGGAGAGGGAGTGGGAGGGGAGTGGGAGTGGGAGAGGGAGAGAAGGAGGGAGAGGGAGAGGGAGAGGGAGAGGGAGAGAGAGTGGGAGAGAGAGAGGGAGAGGGAGAGGGAGAGGGAGAGAGAGAGGGAGTGGGAGTGGGAGTGGGAGTGGGAGAGAGAGAGGGAGAGGGAGAGGGAGAGGGAGAGGGAGTGGGAGTGGGAGTGGGAGAGGGAGAGGGAGAGGGAGAGGGAGAGGGAGAGGGAGAGGGAGAGGGAGAGGGAGTGGGAGAGGGAGAGGGAGAGGGAGAGGGAGAGGGAGAGAGAGAGAGAGAGGGAGAGGGAGAGGGAGTGGGAGTGGGAGAGGGAGAGAAGGAGGGAGAGGGAGAGGGAGAGGGGTCACAGGAGCAAACCCAGGTGCTGGACAGGGGGGGAGGAAGAGCTACAGCTGGGAGGGGAGACGGAGAGATTGAAGCGAGAGGACGAACACAAAAGACGGGAGACGAAGGCAGAGACAGCGACGGAAACGTGAGAGAGGAGAGAAAAGTGGGAGCGACAGGAAACAGAGAAGAACTCAAGCCAGTGACCAGTGTTCCAGGGAGAACCGGAGATGTTGAAAGTGGTCCACAGGAAACAAACAAAGAGAGTGGACATTTAAACCAGAAGGATTACCTCCAACTGCTAAAATCTCTGCACATCAACCTCCCTAAGGGAGTCCTGACTGAGGAGGTGGTGGAGCTGGCCAACACTGAGTGGAGCATCCAGGAGGCCCAAGCCCTCCTTCCAGACCTGGAGAACTTCCTCCTTCGCTTCAGACTCTCGCCTCGCCTACCCTGTCACAAAGTCAAACACTACCTGGCCTTGCTGAAGGATGACCAGGTCCTACAAATCACCAGACTCCTTTTCTTCAAGAAGGTAGAGACCAATGAAGAAATGGCGGATCTAAAGAAGCCCAGGAGCAGCTCAGGGGGGGGTTTCAGACTGAGGGACGCTTACAGGGAAGCCCCAGCCATCTCCATACCCTCCATGTACTCCACCGCCATCCCCAGGAGCTGGGACAAGTTGGCGGCTGGGACTGACGCTCCCATATTGACTCAGGGGACAGGAGTGGGACTGGCGTACATTGAGGACAGAGAGTACTCTGATGAATCAAGGTTCTGGGAGAACAGAATACCAGGAGGGTTTGGCATGTTCTCTCAAAATAAAAACGATGAGTTGGAAATGCTGAAGTTTTTTCATGAGTTGGAGGAGCTAAAGGGAACGGTGAGATACACTAAGGGAAACAATGTGGAGTGTGGGTTTCTCTCCGGGAGGCTGGACTTCCTGGCCCACGTTCAGACAGTGACAGGTAAAGGCGGTAAATCTCAGTCCGAGCCACGAGAGCGATTGTGATCGAGTGCAAGAGCACCGAAGGAGGCAAGGAGGGGGAAGGGAAAGGGAAACTATTCACCACGGTTTCCGGGAGTGTCCGTGCCAAAATTAACTCTAAGCACATGGACAGCTTTCAGGTCCAGATATACATGTACATTCTGAACATGGAGGCGAGCGTGAAAAACCTCCCTCAGATGAAGAGGGCAGCTATGGTGGTGAGGCACTACCACCAGGGGGGGACGCCTTCAAGAGACTTCCACTGGAGCTACCTGGACACGAACCCCCAGGTCCAGGCTGAGATCCAGGCCCTGCGGATCCTCTGCCAGGAGAGGGCGCTAGCCCAGTACCTCGCCCTGCTCAACCTCATCTTTGAGAAGGAAACTCAACCTTCAGAGAAAATACACTAACGGTAATGTGTGTTGATAGGCGTATGATGATGATAAAAGTGATTTATACTAAAAGTAGGCTTCACCATGCTATATGCATTTCGTTATGCATGGTACCCTTATCATGTGCATAAGGCAAATAAACAAACTTGAACTTGATCCTCATATCTTAAAAATGTATATGATTAACTATGTCCGCAGTCACAGTAACAATGCAAACTATAAAAAATATGTTTTGCATTTTGTAAATGTGTCATGTATTCCGTTTTCTAACCCTGCTTTGACTTGCACAAACAAAGCCAGAAATCTTGGTGTAGTCATGGACTCAGACCTGAATTTCAACAGTCACATTAAGACTAAATATCAAGGATTAAAGGATTTATGTCTCAGCAGGATCTGAAAAAACTTGTCCATGTGTTTATCTTCAGTAGACTTGACTACTGTAATGGTGTGTTTACAGGTCTCTCCACAAAATCGATAAGACAGCTGCAGCTGATTCAGAACGCTGCTGCTCGAGAAGAAAGTGGATCACATCACTCCAGTTCTGAGGTCCTTACACTGGCTTCCTGTCTGTCAAAGAATTTACTTTAAAATACCGCTGTTGTTTTATAAAGCACTGAATGGTTTAGGGCTAAAATATATTTCTGATCTGCTGCTGCGTTATGAACCATCCAGACCTCTCAGGTCGTCTGGCACAGGTCTGCTTTCTGTTCCCAGAGTTAAAACAAAACATGGAGAAGCAGCGTTTTTATGCTCCACATATCTGGAACAAACTTCCAGAAAACTGCAGGTCTGCTGCAACTCTCAGTTCTTTTAAATCAAGACTGAAGAGTTTTCTTTTTGCCTTTTTATTAAATCATATAATTATTCATTCATACACTGCACTGTAGCTTTTATTCCTGTATTTTATTTTTCCTGCATTTTGTTTTAAATGTCCATTTTTTGCATTTCGATTTATATTACCTTTTATGTGTTGCACTTTGTCTTGATGCTTTTAATGTTTCATGTAAAGCACTTTGAATTGCCTTGTTGCTGAAATGTGCTAAACAAGCCAACCACCACAGTGTTAATAAAAAAACAAGAGATCAATTCAGAATTGTAATCAAACAAACTATGTTTACATTTTCTCTTTTTAATGCAAAAGCAAAAAACAAACCATAATCTTTCGATTTCTCTTTTCCACAACAGATGTCCTAAAACAAAGTCATATCAAATCATATAAGGCAGACCCAGCAGAGTCTGGTTTGGTTATCCCATCTCATCCTAGTCCTCTCGACTGTCAATCATCATGTTGTATGGCTGGTCTCAGATCTGCTCTAACAAGTGCCTTTGCTTGACATTCAATCATAAGAGCTGAATAAAGCAGGTATAGGTCAACATAAAAACACACCACAAAGAAGCAAAGGAACAAACAGGAAAACAATAGGCCATCCACAAACTACAGAGAGCATGTAATAAATGTTCTGTCTGATGATTTTATAAATTACTTCATTCAATCATTTTGCTGTTAAACGCAAAGAGCCTGCTTTTATCTCATGAAGGAATCTGTCCAACAGCATTACAAAAATCATATCCACCATCACCACATCGGCGTCATTGACAATGTCTAGACAATACTCAGTACTAGAAAATACTCAGTACTAGAAAATACTCAGTACTAGACAATACTCAGTACTAGCGAGCAAGGATTGTTTCCATTCAATGTCAGGAAAGGAAGCAGTGTAACAGATACAAGTACATTTGGTCAAATGCCGATCAACTTCCTACTCTAGAATAGCACAGAGTATCAGAGAGTGTGCCTAGCAGTGCATATGTTGAAGTGGGTCTACTACAGTGTCTAGACAGATCCTTTGCTTGAGGGCCCATTCACTGTTCACGACTGATCAAATAGCTTGGACTATTAGATAGGGGTCTCGTATTATTTGTTGTGTGCATTTACCAGTGTTAGTGTGAATAAATGAATAAATGCATGTACACGTTTTTTATGGATTATCGATCACAAACGTCTGATGTCATTAAGATTCATCCTGAATGAGTGGCAGGATCCATGAACACCAGTCGGCTTCAAACAGTGTCATGACCTCTAGTGACCTCTAGTGGCCGACCATCAGTGGAAGAGTTCATGGGTCAGCACACAACCGGATGAGTGGATGTGAGGTTGTAAATTGTGCCTGTGGTTTGATATTGTATTAGCACTAACAGATCTATTTTTCTGTCATATATAATAGGAATGCAACTTGTTGCCTGACTACCCATTATGAAATGAGTACAGGTAGCCATGTATTATACCTGGGAATAACTTCTCCCTTTACGCCAGGATGACGACCAGATTTTGGTGACGTTCCAAGGTGGGTTGTTTTTAGGTTAACTTAACCAATCACAATTGTCTGTAGCCAGATGTCTGAGCCAATGAGACGGTGGGGTGTTGGGGAGTCATAGTCAAAGATCATCCGCCCTCTATGAACTCTTCATGTCTCTATATTGTTGTGTAAGGGTTTCGGTGGAAGTTGCTCTTAGGCGCAGATCTAGGATCAGCTGCTGACCCTCAATCAATCTTAATATTAAACAATGGGGGAAAATGCTAAAACTGATTTGAGATCAGAGCCTAGAACTATCTTACTCTGCACACTAACCCTGGAAACAGCCAAAAGTGTCACACAGGCAAGGAAGAAGCCCCTCCCACATCTGTCGGCTTCTGCTCAAATAGGAAGCAGGTGGTCATCCCTCTCCTCAGGGGCCTCCTGTACGGGTTCTGTGGGCACACCCCGGTACGTGGGGGGCTCCTCTCGACTACCCCGCGTCCGGCACACGAAATCACACCCGTCCTGAGAGACACAGAGGGGTAAAGGGCTTAGACTAGGGTTGCAAATTTCAAGGAATTTTATGAATTAATAACTGTTAACCTCAACAAACGATAGTCGATTAATTGATAAGAATGTCCCGCGCTGGACTGCGCTTTGCTCGCTTCATTTTTGTGTTTTTCTTCCGCTGTGTCGTTGAAATTTCCCGGCATCCCAATTAGTCTGCACTACATGGCGGGGCGCCGTCATGTGCAGTCAGACCCTAAATCATGATTACATTTCACGCAACTCCCGTTGATAAAGTTCGTTCCCCCCAAAGGTTCTGTTCCATTAACAAGCAATTAATGGAGTAACCAAATCTTACTCAAGTAAATTCTTATCGGCAATTAATCGATAGTCGATTAACTATTAACATCCCTAGGTTAGACGTCTTGCCAATCTGTGACTTTTATCAGCCAAGGAAACCCCCAGAAGCCCCTCCCTCCTCTGTGGCGGACTCACCGCGGCCATGTTGCCAAACTCCACCCAGAAGGCATAGTTGGGGAACTGCTCCATCCCTTTGGCCCCAACAACCAATCGCTGGTAGAGGAATCCTCCAATGAGGTACCCCGCCAAGAGGCAGAACCCACTGGGAGGAGGAAGAACAGAGAGACCATTGATCGCTAGTGTTCACTAGGGCTGTCAAAAGTGCCATGAAATTGAGTTCGAATATATTCAAATTAATTTAGTAGAGTTCGAACGATATTCCAATTTATATGTTTGTTTGTTTTTTTAAATAGATTTTTCATGAATATAATTGCCTAATAAAATAACCCTTGACTGTAATATTGTACTGTGAACACTGTTACACCTCGCTGAGGTGTTTTTGACAGCACGGGAAATGAACGTTTCGTGCATGAATACGATTCGCTGCATAATTTTTTATAAATAATATATAATTTATTAATATTACAATATTCAAACTCTCAAATTTAGGTTCAAACTTCTTTTAAAAAAGGATATTCCATTTTTTTTTCTTTCAAACTTCGATTTTTTTTTTGACCGCACTAGTGTTCACCGGTGCTAGGGAGGTACAGTACAGGATGTCGACCACCGATGGCAGCTTTGCACTCACATGATGAGAATGATGGAGCCCACGCTGAGCTGGGACTTCAGAGCTGGACACACGGCGCTGGAGTCCAACTGGAACAGGTAGAAACAGTCGTCATTTCTCTCCCTGTTTTCCACAATCACAGACAGTGGGCCCTGAGAGAGAGGGAGGGAGGGAGGGAGGGAAAGAGGGAGAGAGGGAGGGAGCGAAGGAGGGAGGGAGGGAGAGAAAATATGCATAAAGGAGAGAGAACTTGAGTTAGAAAGTAGTAGTTAAGAGTTTTCTTTTAGTAAGAAACTGAAAATCCTTTCTAGTTTCTAGGGATCTTCCCTAACCACCCATGTCTCTCTTCATCACGTCAAGTATTATAACGCTCCCAAAACATTATTTTAACGCTTTGAACAACATTAAGCATAACCTGAAGATCTGTTGATCAAAAAATTGTTAAAACAAAAAATTTGGGAGTGTTATACTTGAATTGCAAGCCCCCTTTCAATAACCGAATGCCTGTTTTCTACAGTTTGGCTCAGCATCAAATCAGTGTGTGTGTGTGTGTGTCCTACAAACTTTTAATCTCTTTACCACGTCAACATTTCTATCACAGAATATCATGATGATGGCGTTCCTCTTGCCCCCGGAGCAATGTGTAGCGCCATAATTGGACCCATTTTCATACTGAAGCATGACCCAATGAACTGCAGGGGACAAGAGACAGACAGACAGACAGCCTGGGTGAGCAAGGGGATCTCAGGAGGACATTCAGAAATGCATAAAAGTACAAATCCAGCTATCAACAAAGAATCACAAATACAGAGATGACACAAATGCTTCAATTTAGTTTAGAAAACAGTGAACCGGCGGTGAATATAAAAAGAGGCGAAGCCTGTGACTGCCTGCTTACGTCCGCCCATGACCTTGGTGGAGGTGTACATCCCGACCACGGTCGTTTTCCCGTCCTTGTCCTTCTGAACGAGGCCGGCTCCTCTCGTGCCCCCTGCGTCCCCACACACCTGGAACTGGTACGTGTAGCTCTCCTTATCCTCCTGGGTCTCCACGGAGAAGCTGTCACCCAGGGAACCGTCAACAGAGCAGTGACGTCAATTAAACGAAGAAGAGGTACCATTCACTGATGGCTAAAACGGAGAGACTCAGGAAGAGTTTCTCCCCCCAGGCCATCCGGTACCTAAATGGCACTGACTAAGCACTTTTTGTTCTCCGAGTAACAGCACTTTATATTTATTTTAAGTGAAATAACCCTGACATCATGAATGTATATTGTTTCTGTCTGTTATTGCTTTTGTCTGTTGTTGTATCAGATTTGTTGTGTGTGTATCTCTACTATGGAGCCCACTGTTACATTTCCCTACGTTGTATTATGTATGTGACGAATAAACTCTGAATCTGAAACGTCATTGGCTAGAGACCGTGACACCGTGTGTCATCGTCTGTGATTGGTCAGATAGGGAGATAACCACTGACCTGCCACCACTGACCTGCCGACACTTCCCTTTCCAAACCATCCCACCAGCAGCTGTGTAATCTATCATCTGTCGAGGCTTCCTACGAAACCAGAGCTCTCACCCACGGTCTGTAGTGACTAACTGACCTAAAATCAACAATCAATTCATCTCCCCACCCACAGTATACTCCACATGACAGAGAGGGTGAGATGAGTCAGTCCTTACTTATGGTTGGTGAGGGGCTCCAGCAGGCTGAGCACTTTGCGTTCCTTCTCAGACTCTGTCACCAGTTTGCAGTTTTTGGTGGTGTTAGCGTGTCCCCCTCTCCCAAAAAGGACCAACTGAACTGCCAGCGTCCACACAAGCAGAGAGTGTAGGTGTGACATCTATAACAAAATGTCCATGGTTAATAAATAGTAGCTTTACACATAGCAGCTTTACACATGATAGCAAAGCATCTGGTTAAATAAAGGTATAATAAATAAATAAAATCCACATCTGCTTTGAAAAAACTTTCAGCGTTTGATTGATTTATCAAACTATTCAACTACCTCCATGTGATAGATCAATTGGGCTACTTTTGATGGAAAATAAGACCACTGAATTAAGAGTAGCCTATACAGGTTTGCGATAGACAATACACACGCAGAAACGCAGACACGTTACAATAGTACAGAGTTCATTCATTGTGGAAACAAAGCTTATTCCAACATGCGGAAGTGTAGCCTGGCAACCTGAGGAAATAGAACAAGCCTCAAACTGAACAATAGAATAGTCAAGCCTCAAACTGATGGCACTTATTCCTTTAGCCAGCTTTAAACTGAAACTATCAGAAGTCCTTACCACCAGCTGCTCATGTAGTAATATATCTTAATTTCTTATTGTTCCCACGTGGTCTACGCCTTTTGTATATTTAGTTGTGTTGTTCTCTGTATTTTATATGTCCTTGTGTCTTTCTATGTGAAACTTTGCTGCCTTCTTGGCCAGGTCAGTATTGTAAAAGAGATTTTATCTCAATGCTTTTATCTGGTTAAATAAAGGTTAAATAAATAAATAAATAAAGAACATCCGGGATACGGGGAGCATTCAAGGAAGCTTCAACTTGATATGGTAGTAGGCTACTTGAAATCGCAAATGTTGTTGTATCTGAATTCACAATATACATGCAGTGTGGTTCGTTTGCAATTATAAACATGATGCAACATGTATTGTCTGTATTTCTGCTAAATGCTGAACTGCCTGCCTGACAGCGGAACTTGTTTTAAGGCAGGCTAGTACTGTTAACACCTGGTAGACCTACCTTCAATAATTCAACCAGCACAGCTACAACGTAAGTTAGCCACAAAGGAATCAATGACAGCTGTCGACTGGAGTCGAAACAACGTAGCCTAACGATATTCAACTAGGAAGCTAACGTTAGCACTAACATTAACGGTAACGAGGTGTCTAGACTCGCAACATCATGGGACACCGTGTCCCCTATTTGTCATAGAAATTAATCAGAATAACCTGGTGGCCGATATCTAACAATAACGCGTTACATGGCCATTTTCGCTGTCGGTCGGCTGCAGTGTCCAATTCCAGTTAATCTGTTAGCGATTACGAAATAGTCGTTCCATCCAGTGAGGTTACATATCAATTTGAACCACTGCGGAAATGAAACTAAACATTCGGGCGCATGTGACTGAGCGACACCGGCGCGCGCTGCGCTGTCACGAGCGGAACTAGTTGAGTCCCCTCACACCCTCGTCACCTGACCTGGGAACCCAGACTACCCTCACACCCTCGTCACCTGACCTGGGAACCCAGACTACCCTCACACCCTCGTCACCTGACCTGGGAACCCAGACTACTAGAAAGATTGTGGAATGTCCTTTGGCAAGAAAAAACATGACACAGCAAGTGATGCGTTGTATCTCAATGTCTCCTCGTTTCCAATTAGACTATTAGACAATATGTGTCTGATTTATAAAAATAAAAAAGAAGAAAAAAAAGAAGAAATGTTCATGATTCCAAAAGAGACTATGATCATCATACACAATAGTTCATAGCCTATATGCGATGTGAATATGGTAAAATGCCCTTTAAAGGTCCTGCTTGCTGAAACATGAAAAAAGCATACAAGTTCACATGGAAAAGACACTTGTGGGAATAAGGCACTTTCTCTTTTACTAGCCTGTTTGGAATGTGTGTCTTTCCAAACATTCTTGTCATACTCTACAGAGAGTGAAAACACGTTTTGTGTTAATGCCAATAAATCATAGGTGTGGTCACTGAGAGTAAAGATGAAACACACACCCCCGCCCTGTCTGTTGCCTAATCCTGACTCTCTGCATAATAACAGCGTTGCTATTTTCTCTTACTTCCCATTTCACTAGGCTACTTCTTTTGGGAGAATGCTAGGTAGGTCTTTATAGGACAAAATAAGTTTGTCTTGAGTCACTGCGTGTGTGCGTGTGCATGTGCGTGTTCCCCTCCCCCCGCCGGTAGAATCTCACCCCTTACCTGCTCCAGTCTGCCTGCCACACCCTGCCACTCCACATCAACCAATCACAGAGAAGAAAGGGATACCCAGGAGGTGTGCTTCCTGTGTTCCGTGAGAGAGGAATCCGGCTGGAGAGGAACGGGGAGAGGGTTAGCGTTATCTAGGGGTCAAGATAAACTGATCATGTTGGTGCGAGAGGGGAGGAGGGAGGATTGATTTGTGTACACGGCGGAGGAGCTTTCGTGTGGTTTGTGACGGGATTCCTCTATTCATCAACAGGGCGTGGGTGCGAGACAGAGTGAAGCAGAGGAGGGGGTAAGATAAGTGTCAATCTGTTCAGACTCGTTTGGGAATTTGAGCAAGGTGGGGGTGGAGAGAGAGAGAGGGAGAGAGAAGCAAGAGAGCAAAGGCGTAAACATTTGGGTTTTTCAAAGGGACTGATTTGGCTTGAAAACACGCAGCCAGACAGAGAGACAGGATTGGATTAATGTTGAAGCAGAACATTTGCTCACAGCCAGTTGATCTGAACGGGAGGGAGGAATGCTTGTGTTGTGCAACCCCCGCTAAGTTTATAGTACTGGGTTGAGAGGACTACAGCGAGGGGAGGCTGGAACTCCCCAAAAGACCAACAACATTCAGGTGAGTCTCTTAGCCTCTTCTAGGTTTTTTTGGGCAACACGTATAGCTACTAAACTATTTCTTAAGATCTGACTCGGTTTTACGACTAGTAGATGTAGTTGATCTAGTATACCTCCGCTCTGTTTTGAGTCACAAGCTGTGAGGTTGGGCTCAGCGATATATGAACTATGCTGTGCTCGGCTGTGCTCAATAAATCACCGTGTCAGGGTTTCGCACAATCTGCTGGCCCGTTTCTACTTCTGTGAATGAATACTCTCGTTGCTCTCTCAGATTTCACAGTGGAGAGTTAATTGAATTGAATTACGTCTGCTGGCAAGGTTGTCTAACAACGCGTAAACAGCCAGTGAGTCGACAGTTTAGACTACTGCATTAATGCTAGTTGCATGAATACATTGTTTTAAACCTGGTTAAACCCCCGAGTAGTGCACACCCCTGGACCAGGTCTAACGCTGTCTGTGATTCGTATCATTGTGGCATGGGCCCACAAAATATATGGACCATTTTGTATATGTTTTGCAGTATTTCATTTTTATTTTTTATTTTTTTATTAGTAGTATGAACTGACCACAATAGGCAGAGCCACATTGTGTGCGTCAGGGACTGTAGTCACGGGTAACTGACTCACTAGTTACTTGAACTGAAGCAGAGTTCTGAAGCACTTCAAGAAAAAGGGATGTTCGATTTGTCATTGATTCAGACTCATGACGATGCAAGTGAGAATGACAAAATTATAACATTTTATTGATTCCAAACGTGTCAAGTTAATATGAAAATGTTACTGTTTTTCAGGTGCTGAGAATTATGCTACTATGGGGACCAAACGGCCCAGCTGGACCTTATTCGACCCGCTCTCCAACCCAAACAGTTCTGACCGGAACAACCAGCCAAGCAGCGGCGCGCGACTAGGAACCATATCCCAGACCGACGCGCGACTAGGAACCATGTCCCAGACCGACGCGCGACTAGGAACCATGTCCCAGACCGACGTGCGACTAGGAACCATGTCCCAGGCCGAGAGAGAGAGGGAGCGCAGCCGAGAGGAGGAATGGAGGAGAAAACGAGAGAAGGACAGACTGAGAGACGGAGGTAAAGAGATGGAACAGAGGGCCCCCACAGCCAGGGGGAGGGAGGAGGAGAAGGAGTGGAGAGAGAGAGAGAGGAGGAGAGGAGGAGTAGGAGGAGGAGGAGAGAAGCGCTCTAACGGAAGGCCAGCCTCAAATGTAGAAGCCGGGGTCGAGAGAGACGCGCAGAGAAAGAAAAGTGACACGTTTCCTCGAATGAGGAAAATGAGCAAAGAGAGAGAACGAGGGATGAGTCCGTTTAAAGAAGAGGACGTTGGAGGAGGGGGAAGGAGACCGATGGAGAGACAGAGGGGGGCGATGACAGACGACAAGGGGAGAGACAGGGACAGAGAGAGAGCGGCGAGGAGAGACTGGCAGAGAGACGGCGAGAGAGACCTCCTACCGAGATACAGGGAGGAGAGGGAGGGAGGGAGGATCAGGGCCAAGGAGGAGGGCGAGAAAGATGGAGGGAGGCCCGCAGAGGATGGAGCGACGAGGCAGAGGGAGAGAGAGAAGGAGAGGGAGAGAGAGAAGGACAGGGAGAGAGAGAGACCGGACCCCCGACGGGGCGAGCGGGAGGGGAGGCTACCCTCGCCCCGGGGGAGGAGAGAGAGAGACGGCAGATACGTCCGGGACGACCGGAGAAGGGAGGGGAGGAGGGACACCAGGAGCGAGGGGGACAGTGACGGGGAGAGGAGGGACGTCCGAGCCAGAGACGAACTCAGAGAACTGAGACGCGAATACAGCCGGAGCGAGGGGGACACCAAGGAGGAGAGGAGCAGGGACAGAGCGAGGGAGAGAGAGAGAGAGGAGGAGAGGCGGAGGGGTGGAGGGAGAGACGCAGACAGGCGCGGGGCCCGAGGGACAGAGAAGGACCCGGAGAGGGACAGAGAGAGGGACAGGAGAGGAGCGAGGCCAGGGGACAGGCCGGGGGACAGGCCAGGTGACAGGCCCAGAGAGAGACAGAGCGGCAGGCCAGAGGACGGACAGAGACAGGGGGACGGGAGAGAGAGGAGGGACCCGGAGAGGGAGAGAGAGAGGGAGAGGGGGGGGAGGCGGCTACAGGGAGGCGCAGACAGAGGGGGGAGGGCGGCGGGAGACAGAGACAGGAGAGGAGAGAGGGGGGGCTACCCTGAGACGCGGGAAGACCACAGAAGAGGCGGGGAGAGGAGAGACAGGGAGACTGATCCCAAAAGGGAGGGGGCGGCAGACAGGAGAAGCGGATCGCCGAGCCGGGCGGCTTCCAGGGTGCCGCCACGAGCCCAGAGCAGCGGAGAGTGGAGCAGCGATGTGGAGAGCGACAGGAGGAGGAGGAGGGGGAGAGAGAGCTACGAGGAGAGAGAGTCCGAGAAGGAGAGCCCTGCCGAGAGCGAGAGGGAGGTGGAGGGGGAGAGGGCGAGGGGGAGAGATGTAGACGGAGCTCGGGGAGACCGCGCAGACAGGGCGAGAGCAGAGGGAGGTAAAGACGAGGAGAACAGGCGAATCAGGTCAGAGCAGAGGAGGATATGGTTGGAACCGCGAAGGGACAAATGCAGCAAAGACTCTTCTTTAGAGGACGAGGTGACGGAGAGAGAGAGAGACAGACACCCTGAACGGAGGAGGGAACGAAAGAGGGGGGAGGAGAGGAGGCGAGGGCCGCAGACAGGGGGAGAGAGACAGATGGAGAGAGAGGGACAGTCCACTCAGCAGAGAGCGGTCAGGGACAGGGACACCGAGAGAGCAGAAATGACTAAGGGACAAGGTGGAGACAGAGACAGACAGAGGGGGACAGAGGGGGAGGGCCTAAACGTTGACGGGGAGGAGGAGGGGGGCGGGGTCTGGGGGAGGGGGGAGGAGCCACGGTCTGGGCAAGAAAAAATCAGACAGGGCAGCAGGGGGAGGGGATCGGAGAGAGAGAACACGGAGGAGGAGAGCGACAGAGAGGAAGAGGAAGGAAGTGATAGATCCCCTCCCTCCGACAGCGAGGGGGGAAGTAAGAGGGACTGGGAGGCGGAGAGGGACAGGATTCTGTCGGCGGAGGACGGCTTCGTCACCGTGTCCAGCGGGGAAGGGGACGACGACAGAGAGGAGTTCGAGGACTGCAAGGACTTCTGGGATGTGGCCAGGGACCCGTCGGAGGGAGGGATGGAGCGAGGCGGAGAGAGGGAGAGGGGGAGGAAGAGAGGCTCGGAGGGGGAGGGGGAGGAGAGAAAGGGGAAGGGGAAGCACCTCGTGTTCTGTGTGATCGGGCAAACGCTGCCCAGGTCAAGATCCGACCCGGTACCGGGGGAGGAGACCGGACAAAACCCGGGTAGCGACCGGCGCGGCGGCGGCGACATGACACGTGACCCAGACAGGCGGGATGAACGGCGAAAAGAGAGCGATGAGTTCCGTGCGCCGAAAGAGGAGAGAAGGGGAGCGGAGGAGGAGAACACGTTCGGGGTCGTCGGGGTGGACGTGAGTCACGGCGCCCTGGCCCGCCTGGAGGAGGAGCAGGAGCGGGAGGCGAAGGGAGGAGGAGCCAAGCCCGCGCCGGAGCACCCGTACGCCGAGATCGGCCAGAGGAGCCACGCCGAGACCGAAGTTCTCCTGCGAGAGTGGAGGGAGAAGAACAGGGAGTACACGCAGCGCATGGAGACAGAGAGAGGGCCGTCCTCCCAGACCGCCGCCGACGGGAACGCCTGCTCTCCCGGGGGTCCGGACGGACCCGACCCCGCCGGGGGGGGGGTTCTGAGCCCGGAGGAGCAGACGGACATACGGATCCGAATGAGCGGAGCCTGGATCACAGCTGAGGAGGTCAAGAGGCTGTCCCAGGCGCCGCACCTGAAGTGGGCCAAGAACGTGGTGACGGAGATCCTGGGACCCTCGGAGGACCCCCAGGCCGCGCCGCGGGGAGGTCGAGAGGTCGCCCGGACGGGGGCCGGCGCCGAGGGAGGGCGGGAGGAGAGGTGCGGGGGAGGAGAGGAGGAGAGGAAGGAGGAGGAGAAGGCGGCGTCGGTGGAGGGTGGCGGCGGGTCGCCTGTCTACGCCGAGGTGCAGAAGAGAGAGAAATGGGCGGCGCCTCGGGCGGCGGAGGCGGGGCTTGATGGACGGGAGGACGCGCGAGGTACGGGGCACGCCGACGCGGACACGCATGACGACACACTCACAGACACGCATGACGACACACCCACAGACACACAGAGAGAGGAGGAGGAGGAGGAAGAGCCTCCGGACAGACAGGCAGACGCCCGCATACACATCCAGGTAGAGCCGGCGTCCGAGGACGAGGGCGAGAGTGTGGATGAGGTCGCGGGGGAAGGCAGGGATGACAGGCGGACGACGGCGGCCATAGAGAAAGAGGCGGATAAGGAACTGGACCTGTTCCAGTCTCTGACCCACACGCTGTACAAGCCCAACAGCTGCCCCAGTCTCAGCTACCAGCCCGGCTCTGACCGGACCACCCCCACCCTAGAGGAGACGCAGAGACAGGGAGGGGAGGGAGGAGGAGAGGGGGAGCAGGGAGGAGGAGAGGGGGAGCAGGGAGGAGGAGAGGGGGAGCAGGGAGGAGGAGAGGGGGAGCAGGGGGGAGGGGAGGGAGGAGGAGAGGGGGAACAGGGGGGAGGGGAGGCCGTGGTAGAGAGGGGGAGTGAGGGGGAGAACATAGGGGTGGAGGAGAGGAGGGCAGAGGTGACTGGGGAAGAGGAGGAGGAGGGGGAGAGGAGAGGAGGAGGAGGGGGGGTAAAGAGTAGTTGCAGTTTCCGAGATCTGGGCGTCGGGGCCCGGATGAGGAGACTGGGGATCCGCAGGACGACAGAAAGAAGAAAAGAAGAGATAGAAGAAGAAGGAGGAGAAGGAGGAGAAAGTGTTGGAAGGGACCGCAGGACCAGAGTTTTCCCTGTGTCAGGTGAGACAGAAAGGGGGAGGTGGAGACGGAGGATGAAATCAAGGGTTATCAGCTCAAATCAAGCTAACCCAATCATCAGCCTGACGTCTGACAGACACCTTGATTTACGGATGATTTGATAATCTAATTTAACCCCATCTGACTTTTTAATCAGCTAACTCGATCAACTCAAGCGTAACTTAATCTTCTTCGCCTAGACGGCCTAATAACGAAAGTTGCTCTTAATTATTAGTGTTGACGGTCTGAGTAGCGTTCCAGGTTTACCATCCTCTGCTCTGACTCTGGTTTCCTCAGAATCGCGTTGTGACGTGCATCATCCTTTTACTGCACTGATTCAAACAGATGTGACTTACAGGAAGTGTGAGGTTGCGTCACGCTGATAGTTGTCGGGGGGAGGGGGAGACCATGTGGGAGACCTGCAGTCGGAACTAAAGAGTTGCACAAAAGTTACACCTTTCCTCTGTCAGAGAGGCTCGTACTCAAACAGGCTCTTTTGAGAGAACAACAGGAGAGAGACAGGACAGGACGCTTAGGAAACAGACTAGTGCTGGTCTCTAACAGACTAGAACTGCTCTCTAACAGACTAGAACTGCTCTCTAAGACTAGAACTGCTCTCTAACAGACTAGCACCGCTCTCTAACCAAACAGCTCAAACGGATTTTTGTGACTGCATTTGTTTATGCTTCTATTATTTTCATTTTTATTGACAAAATCTCAGTATTTGTGATAGTGGTTGGTATATGTGAAGAGTATTAGGCTATAGTTGACTAGATCTTTGGGCAATGCTACTGTTTATCTCTCGAATACAATGGACTGGACATTTTCTCCCCATAGACGAGGAGGAGGACTTGCGTCTGAGCTGGGGAGAGGCGGACCTGAGGTGAGTGACCCTTCCTCTGACCGACACCACGATACCGTACAATACAACAACATTATATACAATACAACAACATAATGCTATACAAAACTTGTTTGATGCAAGCGCATTCGGCTCAAGTGGACCAGACAGGCTCAGACTCTGCTAGACAGGGAACTCCGATAAAGTCGCGGCCATGGATGTATTAGGTCGCGGCATATAATTTAGTTAGTTTCTATAGCAACCACCATATCGTGTTTGTGATGCTACGGCTCTTGTTCTTGGTCAGTTGAACTGCGCATTGATTTAGAACATGTTTGGTGCCGGGCGTATATACCGGGCGTTGTGGAGAAATAATGTATGCCTCTCGAATGCGTCTTGGCCAATCACAATTGAGTATTCACACAAGCCGTTGTATAAAACAACATAATGCTATACTATACAAAACAACAACGAAGTAGTGCAAGATACAGTTTAGGAATAAAGTACCACACAATATATCATTATTGATTGACTTTCTCTGGGGCTATGTGTATTGACTTGTGCTTTCCCTTTCTCTTTCTTTCTCTCTCTCTCTCTCTCTCTCTCTCTCTCTCTCTCTCTCTCTCTCTCCCTCCCCCTTTCTCTCTCTCTCTCTCTTTTTCTCTCTCTCTCTCTCTCTCTCTCTGCTCTAGGAATGCTGCAGACACAATCACAAGGAGGAACTCAAAGTTCTTCAGTGAGTTCCTCTCCTCTTTTCTGTGTGTTCTCCTCCACCGTTCCCCTCGCAGAACTCAGTCGCGCTGTTTCAGATGGACACTTTTATCTGAGATGTGTGGACTGAGTTCTCCAGGGATATCTGGCCTTAGTTAGGACTGTTGCAGCACATGATGGGAGTTTCCATGTGTGTGTGCGTGTGTGTGTGACTCATGTCTGCATGGTGCTCATGGAGTCTGTAGTCTTTAGTTGTGCTTCTAAGTTGGTGTCGATACACAACGGAACTGCACTTGAACACAACACTTCCAGAGAAAACTAAGAGAAGTTTTTTGGGGTGGAAAACGTTTGGTTTCACTCTGATCCTGTCTCTCTTCTGCTGCTCAAACCTGTCAACATGGCAGCAGGTCACCATGAGTCATGGAGCTGTTGCGTTAAATGGGACAGGCCTCTGTGCATTTCTGCAGGTGTGTTCCTGTGTGCTTGTGTGTGTGTGTGTGTGTGTGTGTGTGTGTGTGTGTGTGTGTGTGTGTGTGTGTGTGTGTGTGTGTGTGTGTGTGCGCTTGTGTGTGTGTGCTTGTGTGTGCGTGTGTGTGTGTGTGTGTGTGTGTGTGCTTGTGTGTGTGTGTGCGTGTGTGTGTGTGCTCACACAGCTTAGGGCCTCAGACAGGTTTGGGCAGGTATTCATATCTGACTCCAGAAAAAAAACCAGCTGCTGCTGCAACTTACAGGAGCATTCCAGCAGTATTTGTAGAGGGCATGTTAGAAGAAACATCTCCCAGCTAACCTCATCCCTCCTCCCCCCTTTCTCTCTCTCGCTCTCTCGCTCTCTTTCACCCTCTCTCTCTCTCGCTCTCTCTCTTTCACCCTCTCTCTCTCTCTCTCTCTCTCTCTCACTCTCTCTCTTTCACCCTCTCTCTCTCTCGCTCTCTCTTTCACCCTCTCTCTCTTTCACCCTCTCTCTCTCTCTTTCACTCTCTCTCTCTTTCGCCCTTCTCTCTCTCTCTCACCCTCTCTCTCTCTTTCACCCTCTCTCTCTCTCTCGCTCTCTTTCACCCTCTCTCTTTCACCCTCTCTCTTTTTCACCCTTCTCTCTCTCTCTTTCACCCTCTCTCTCTCTTTCACCCTCTCTCTCTCTCTTTCTCTCTCTTACACACACACAAACTTTCTTTCTTCTTGTCTTCCATCTCATCTTTCTCAATTTTCACCACATTGTCTTTCTCTCCCTGTCGCTAACCTTTATCCTCACGGCATGAACTGACTTTTTTTCATTCCTTTCCCTCTCTCTCTTCTTTTCATTCCTGTATTTTCAACCCTCTGTCTGTTGTCTCTGTCTACACCACTTCTCTCTCTCTCCCTCTCTCTCTCTCTCTCTCTCTCTCTCTCTCTCTCTCCCTCTCTCTCTCTCCCTCTCTCTCTCTCTCCCTCTCTCTCCTTCTCTTTCTCTCTCTCTCTCTCTCTCTTTCCCTCTCTCTCTCTCTCCTTCTCATTCTCTCTCTCTCTCTCTCTCTCTCTCTCCTTCTCTCTCTCTCTCTCTCTCTCTCTCTCTAGACGCCCAGCTCTATCAGCAGTACAGTGAGACGGCCCAGAACAGAGAGATCCTTCGCCAGGCTCACTCTGACGCCCTCTCCACCCACGAGGAGCTTCCCGGGCGCCACCCCGGCCCCGCCCGCTCCTCCCCCCCCTCCTCCTCGCCCCCCTCCTCCCCGCCACCCTCGCCCCCCCCGCGCCCGCAGACCCCTCCCCCCCCTGCCGGCGGTCCCCCACCCCCACTCGCTCTCCCACTCCGGGTCGTTCTCCGGCGCCAGCGTCAAGTCACTGCCCCTCCCCCAGCCCCCCCAGGCGGACGGCCGCCCCCCCTCCCCACGCCTGTCCTTCTCCGCCTCCTCCCCCAGCCTATGGCAGGACCTCCCGGGGGTCAGGAACAGCGCCGAGCTGGGGGACTTCTCCGAGGACCAGCGCCGTCTTCAGGAGGTAAGAGGAAGGGGATCGCGGGCAGCTGGCCACGGTGACGGTCCAGATGTGGGTCCGAATGCTGATACTGTTTACCTTTCTGTGCACGGCTGCTTTTGTCTGACATGCCGGAACCAATGGGCTGTACACAAATATGGAAACTCCGCCCACCTGACACTCTGGGCAGACTCAAGCACAAAGCTAAAGGGATTGAACGTATTGTTACGTCATGGCAATATTGTTCCCACTGTAGTCACCCCACCCTCCCTTAATCCAACCTCCCTTAATCCACCCTCCCTTAACCATCTTCTCTTCCTACCTCTCCCCCCCTCCTCTCCTCTCTCTCCTCCCTCTCTCACTCCTCCTCTCCTCTCTCCCCCCTCCTCTCCTCTCTCTCCTCCCTCTCTCCCCCCTCCTCTCCTCTCTCTCCTCCCTCTCTCCCCCCTCCTCTCCTCTCCTCTCTCTCCTCCCTCTCTCCCCCCTCCTCTCCTCCCTCCCCCTCTCCTCTCCTCTCTCTCTCCCCCCTCTCTCCCCTCTCCTCTCCTCTCTCTCCCCCCTCCTCTCCTCTCTCTCCCCCCTCTCTCCCCCTCCCTAGGTGAGGTTTGAGGTCATCACCTCGGAGGCGTCCTACTGCAGGAGTCTGGACATCGTGGTTGAACACTTTGTCAAGTCGAAGCAGCTGGGGGAGCTGCTGACCACGCAGGACAGGAAGTGGCTGTTCTCCCGGCTGGCGGACGTGCGCGCCATCAGCCACAGGTCAGACACCACAGGGCGGCCATCTTGGGAAGGACCAGTCTTCCATTACAGTATCCACATTCAGTTGATTAAACTTTGTCGTGGTGTGTATAGAAAGACTGAAAAAAATATGGATGTTTGATTCTATTAGTTTATCTTGGTTTGTCTTTCAGTTTTTTGTCGAAGCTGGAGGAGAGGGTGGAGTCCAATACGATGCACTTCACCGTGTGTGACATCATCGCTCGCCACTGTCAACGCTTCAAAATGGTTTACGTGCCCTACCTCACCAACCAATCCTACCAGGACGCCACCTACCAGAGACTCATGTGAGCCCTCCCCCTGTACTCTGATTGGACAGTTGAGCTTGCTCATACTGATATTTATTGATTGCTGATATTGCTGACAAGGTCGCTGATGATTTATATTTTGTTACACTGGTCACATGGTAAATCCTCCGCCATTTTGTCCTGTGATTCAAATGGGTGTATTTGTAAGCGACTGTGTAGCTCCTGATTCTGGACCCCCTCTCTCCCTCAGGGACGAGAACCCGGGCTTCAGGCGCGTTGTGGAGCAGCTGGAACGGAGTCCTGTCTGTCAGCGTCTTCCTCTCCGCTCCTTCCTCATCCTCCCCTTCCAGCGCATCACCAGGATCAAGCTACTGGTGCAGGTGTGTAGCGTGTGTAGCGTGTGTAGCGTGTGTAGTGTGTGTAGTGTGTAGCGTGTGTAGTGTGTAGCGTGTGAAGTGTGTAGCGTGTGTAGTGTGCCGTGTATAGTGTGTGTATTTAAATGATTAATACACACATTCTACTCCTCCTCCTCTCTCTCACACATTGTGTTGTCTCTCCTCTCAGAACATAGTGAAGAGGATCGCTCCAGGAACTGAGGAGGAGGTTCAGGCCATCAAAGCGCTGAAGCTGCTGGAGAAGGTGTGGTCTCTCCCTCTCTCTCTCTCTCTCTATCTCTCCGTCTCCTTCTCTCTCTCTCTCTCCGTCTCCTCTCTCTCTCTCTCTCTCTCCTTCTCCCTCCCTCTCTCTCTCCCTCTCCGTCTCCCTCTCTCTTTCCCTCTCGCTCTCCCTCTCTCTCTCCTTCTCTCTCTCCCTCTCCTTCTCCTTCTCTCTCTCCCTCCCTCTCTCTCTCTCTCCTTCTCCCTCTCTCCTTCTCCCTCTCCCTCTCTCTCCTCCTCTCTCCCACTCCCTCTCCCTCTCTCTCTCTTTCCTTCTTTTTATAACCACTTGCTATTTTTGTTATTTCCAAGGGATCTCTCACTCCGCCTTTATCATCCTCCCCTCTCTCCCTCCTTCTCTCTCCCCCTCTTCCAGCTGATTCAGGAGAGCAATGACAGCATCACCCAGATGAAGAGCATCGAGTCGCTGGTGTCCCTCAGTGCCAGGGTGGACTTTGAGTGCCGGGTGAGGGATGATATACTGATGATATACTGGCGTTCTGGAGGCCAACTGGACCTCTCACCTGATTTCTAGTCAATCAATCAATCAAGGCTTTATTTGTATAGCGCATTTCATACCCAGAGGCAACACAATGCGCTTTACAGAGAACAAGGGAGGTGGGCATAGGTCCCCCCCCTACAAATTCCAGAGGGAAGCAAAAAAACAGTAATCACCCGGGGGCCAGATAAGTGACCTGACCCCTCTCAACAAGGCGATCGAGCAAGCTCACCTTCTAGTGAACCTTGCCGGGTCATGATTTGTGTGATTGGACCGGCGCTGGTTTGAACGCTCTCTTTTGATGAATGAGGGTCGATGTCTTTAGACGTCAGAGGGTGTCAGACTGTCTTTTAAAAGTATTTTCGATATCTTGTAGTGTATGGTAGGAATTATAGTAAATGATTTAACATAGTTAGATTTACCTTTGTGTGTGTGTGTGCGTACGTGTGTGTGCGTGTGCGTGCGCGTGCGTGTGTTTTCCAGACTCTGCCCCTGGTCAGTCAGTCTCGCCGGCTGGTCAGGGAGGGGCTGGTGACCGAGCTGATGGACTTCTCTCTGAAGGACACGGAGAGGAACGTCTACCTGCACCTGTTCAACGACTACCTGCTGCTCTCACTGCACAAAGAGTGAGTCAGCATCACACACACGCACACACACACGCACACACACGCATACACATGCACGCACGCACACGCACGCACACACACACACACACACACACACACACACACACACACACACACACACAGGTACAGACAAGAGAAGCATTTAGTCTGTGTGCTAATCCTTGCCTTTTCTCCTCCCTGTCCCCTCTCGTCCTCTCTGTCCTCTGCTCATGGTGTTGTCATGGCGTTGTCACGGCGGCGTCCAGGGGGGGCAGGTTCACGGTGATCGACCACGCCCCCGTGTCAGACCTGCGGGCGGAGAACTGCCGGGTCAAGCTGCACTCTCTCCAGAAGAACCTCTTCCGTCTGCACCTCTCCCGAAAGGCCCTGCTGCTACGGACCGACACGCAGTAAGAAAGAGGGGCGGGGCGGGCGGGCGGGCGTGCGTGTGTGTGTGTGTGTGTGTGTGTGTGTGTGTGTGTGAGCGTGTGTGTGTGCGTCGGTGTGGGTGTGTGTGTTTGCTTGCCATAGACAGATTATGAAATGATGGGCCCCTGGGCACAGACACGTAAAGCCCCCCCCCCCCCCACCCATTTCATTATCACATTTTTGAATAGAATTTTTAAAAGTGAATGTTTAGGCTATTGCTTCAGTTTTTCAGCAGAATTTTGGCTCTGTTATTGAATGAATGACTAAGACTTTTGACTATGAGACCCATTCAGTAATATGTCTTTGGTGCTTGCGTGTGTGTGTGTGTGTGTGTGTGCGCGTACGTGTGTGTGTGTGAGCACAGAGTGAAAGGGGTACACTATGTTGCGATCAGGGAGGATTAGATATTCACTGGGACTTTGGACTCACTAGGATCTTTGCTTTGGTCTCTCTCTCAGGAGTGATAAGCTGCGTTGGATATCCGCTCTCTCCCGACCTCATCCTGTCATCGACTACTCCGCTGCGCAAGGTGGGTCTCTCTTCCTCGTTTTAGCAACAGTTGAAGGGTTTTACATGGCAAGACTTAAACTTAAAACTTAAAGGATGCAGAATATTTAGGATAAAACCTTATTTGGGTCACAAGATGGCGCCAGTGTGGACGACTGCTGTGGGCTTGGGGTCCCACGCAACTCACTTTACTAATTTATCTACATTGATGTTGCACTGCATACCTGTTTTTTACTCTATTGTATTATATTATTATATTCTATGCCCTTTTGCCTTATTTTATCACGCAAAGTTGAGTTGGCTCTGAGCCAAAGATTTTCATCTTCATACTTCTGAACATTATCACCATGTTTTATCATAGCAGACTATTTGAAATGGAAGATATTCAAATGCTTCCTGTTGTGAACATTAGATCTGGGATTGGTTTAGTGGCTAGGCTATCCTCACATGTGATTGGTTTAGTGGCTAGGCTATCCTCACATATGATTGGTTTAGTGGCTAGGCTATCCTCACATGTGATTGGTTTAGTGGCTAGGCTATCCTCACATGTGATTGGTTTAGTGGCTAGGCTATCCTCACATGTGATTGGTTTAGTGGCTAGGCTATCCTCACATGTGATTGGTTTAGTGGCTAGGCTATCCTCACATGTGATTGGTTTAGTGGCTAGGCTATCCTCACATATGATTGGTTTAGTGGCTAGGCTATCCTCACATGTGATTGGTTTAGTGGCTAGGCTATCCTCACATGTGATTGGTTTAGTGGCTAGGCTATCCTCACATGTGTGGCTTTGTGAGTCACTTCCCAGCACAGCCATATTGATGATCTGACCCCTTCAATCAGTCAATCAAAGCTTTATTTATATATACCCAGAGGCAACACATTGCGCTTCACAGAGAACAAGGGAGGTGGGCATACGACCCACTCTCTACATATTCCAGAGGGAAGCAAAAAAACAGTAATCACCCGGGGGCCAGATAAGTGAGCTGTAAAAATTCTTCCCTGACCCCTCTCAACAAGGCGATCGAGCAAGCTCCAGGAGTATGTTTGTCTACCGGCTAAGAACATTTATGAAGCAATACATTGCATTAAATTACATTTCAGAGTGAGAGAGGCTAAAAGCATCATAGGAGAGAGAATATTCTACGGACATGCTACATCATCCACAGTAGACACAGGGGTATCTATCAGACTTCGGGTCCCTTAACGACCTTGTGTTTGACCTGTGACCTTTTGTCCGTCTCTCAGACTTCACACAGATGCAGTGTATCAGGGCCTTTGTTGCCCAACAGCCAGATGAGATGTCTTTGGAGAAAGCGGACGTCATCCTAGTCCACCAGCAGAGCAGTGATGGTAAGCAGAATGAACTATCCACCCCCGCCATTGTTCTCAGAGGTTGGACAAGAAGGATTCACTATGATGAAACACCCAGCTCGTTCAGAAAGCCATGTCTGATCTGGAATAATTTGTAACATTGACAAGACTGCCTATTCTGTGCTCTCTCTCTCCCTCTTTCCCCCTCTCTCTCTCTCTCCCTCTTTCTCTCCCTCCTTCCGTCTCTATCTCTCTCTTTCTCTCTTTCTATCACTCTCTTTCTCTCTCTCTCTCTCTCCCCCCCTCCCTCCCTCCCTCTCCTCAGGCTGGGTGGAGGGGACCAAACTGTCAGACAGGCAGCGGGGTTGGGCTCCTGAGTCCCACCTGGGAACCATAGCCAGCTCCAGAGCCTGCCAGCGCAACCTACTGGACGCCCTCAAAATTACAACGGCCACAGCTGCCATATGAGAGGCGTGACTGACCGGGTCAAGTCCCTGAATGCACATCAGCCATTCCGCTGAGTCACTGACAGACAACCCAGAAAACTGTAGACAGTGGATGACCAACCAGCGCCAGACTGGAATGCTTCGTTTTCCAGAGAGACACAACATGCAACATACAACAAAACAGTGTTCGCCCTGGGCTGTTTTCTGTGTGTGTCATACCCAGGCCAGAGTAGCTGTATGTGATGCAATGTATGGAATGCTACTGATGGCACCATGAGAAGACTATTGCAGCAACTGTGGAAAGTTGTGTATGAGGACATTTTGGGGGACTGAATACAAGCTGACATGATGTCACCAACTATAAAACTATTTGAGTTTTGCAAGGTCAACATATTCAGGACGATGTATTATTTGTGTATAATATATAGAATTTTTAAGAAAATACTTTTACAATGAATGTCGGGACATCTTTGGAGAAAAGTGGATACTAGTAAAGAGATGTGCTGTGCGAACCAGCATTTAGAACATCAGAGCGCTGTGAAGAACATTTCCTTCACAGTTCATTGCAAGACACGTTTGTCCGTGAACATAGGAGAGAGGAATGTTCACTGGAATGGATTATGATGTAATTTCATCAAATGGAAAAAAATATGTTGAATAAATGATTATGATTCTCAAAAGCCATCCTCTTTTGATGTACATTTTTGTACTTGTTCTTGACCTTTTAGATTTTTACCCCGGGCTCAGATAAATAAATAAATAAAATCAGGTCATCGTCGGGCTAAATGAACAAAATGTATCAAGTAAGACTGAAACCTGCCTGTGGTATGTTACTGTATGTAATCGTCCAACTAACGTTATTTTGCTGTAAATATGTTGCTATTTACAGGATCAATTGTACTGTATTCAGATTCCGCGCATACGTGGAGTCCATGACCCCGTCCATGGCGTCACTCAAACCAAACTGGGACAAAGGGGCGTTATGAAAACGTGAGTGACAGCACAATACGTCCAATGAAACCACTGTCAACAAACTAAAACCCCGCTTTTTCTCATTTCTGAATGGACACAAATATTATCCGTCTGCAGATATGATGTTCATTGGTCGAAATTTACTGGCTGGGCGTTGCTGTATTTGTTGTTGCTTCTGTGCAGAAGGAGTAGAACAGTCAACGTCTTAAAATAGTCCAAAACATTTATGAGAATTAGTTCATTTTTTTCGTCGTATTGTGTGTCGTATTGTGTATCGTTGTGATAGAAGTGTGTACGTGAAGAGTCGGTGGGAAATAACTGGATCAGCCGCCGTATTTGTTTATTTCTCCCGTTTTTCCAAAGGCGAGTGTTCTTTTCTGTTCTGTTGTGCTGATGCTTTCCCCCTAGGTAGATGGCTTGCAAACTACTCGCCTGCTGCTAGCTCACTGCTATTGCATGCTTCCCCTCACCCGTCTTTTTTGTATTTTGTAAGCTTGTCAGTAGTGTATCATCCTCTATCAGTCGTCTTGTTTTGTAAATATCATAATCTTCCACGCTTTTGTGCTCTGATAAGACAAGACAGCGACCCACCCACCCCAAGCCTCTGCTAACGTCAGCTAGCTAGTAGCTATCGACGTGGCTGCGTACAGTAGTGGGACATCTTATCATAGTCTAAATACATTCATGAAAGTGTAGGCCTATTACACAGATCCAGCGGTTATTATGCCTAGCCTAACCTAACCTAGTAACTCTTTAAAATGTTAAATACAGTTAATATAGTAGCCTCATGATGGCTTGTAAGCAGCTATATAATACGTGTTCACAGCTATATAGATATCGGCCGCCCCGACAAACACAATATTGTTATTGTTTTCATTGCTGTCAGACTTTCTCATCTGCATTGAGGCCATCTCATTCTCCATCTACCGAGAGCATTTGATAAGTGGTTTTAAAGCTACAGAAATTGACAATAGAAAATATAGGCTTTACCTCATACTGTAAAGGCATTGCTGGTCGTTTGCATCCAATAGGAATACCCACTATGAATGACTCTGCTGTATTTGTGTGTTTCTCCCAGATGGGCAGCCAGTACCAGCGGTCAGTCCCTCTGGAGGTGAGGAGGGCAGAGGGGGAGAGAGTGCGCGCCAAGCATCCTGATAAGATACCGGTCAGTAAAACTACCATTGAGGAGAGTAACGTCTCCCCCCCCCTACAGCATCTGAATCACAATTAAGATGAAATGATCCTCCTAGGTGATCCCTGACGGACAGTGGAGAAGAATATGAGAAAATGAAGTCAGCACAGTATATATGTGTGTGTGTTTACGTTGTATGTGTGTGTGTGTGTGTCCATGACAAAATGCCATGATGACATGACATACAGTCCATGACAAAATTTGTCTGCTTTTACACTATTTGATGCATTTACCATATTATGTACACGTATGTAGTGTGCTATGTATCTCACATGTATGTAATGTGTATGTAAGGGATGTGTGTGATGTAACATGTATGTAATGTGTATGTAAGGGGTGTGTGTGATGTAACATGTATGTAATGTGTATGTAAGGGGTGTGTGTGATGTACTATGGTCTGATGTTAAGGTTACTTTACCCCTGGCGGTATTGTTAGGTGCTAACCATGTCAGGTGATCTGTGCTATCACTGACCAGCCAATCCTGTGCCTCCTCAGATCATTGTAGAGAGGGCAGCAAGGTCGCGAGCTCCCGACCTGGATAAGAAGAAGTACCTAGTGCCCTCCGACCTCACAGGTGAAACACACTTCTCCCACTTAGTCCTCTTTTCATTTTAATAACTCCATATCGCAATAATTTTATATTTTCTCAACTGACTACAGTTCCCACAATTTAGTAGTGTGTTTCCCCCCGTAGCTCTGTCATGAGAGCTAAATCAGTCTGCATGTCGCAACCCGTTCCTAACTCATGACTTCCTGGACCTCGCTTTGACCCCTCCCCTCCCCACACACACACACACACACACACACACACACA
>NC_140243.1:20519086-20521586 GCF_949987555.1 Borostomias antarcticus | reverse complement strand
TAGACGAGCTCAAAGGCCTTTCTGGGGAAACTGAAAGTCAGAGAGACAAAGGCAGAGAAAGAGAGACCGTGGGAGATGGAGATGCAGCAGCTCGTGCAGGAGAGAGTGGAAGAGGAGGGAAGAGAGAGACCAGAGACTGAAGGTATGCTGAACACAGGCACTGGACAACTGCATCACACAAGGACTATGCCTCGAACAATCTCATATCTCTGTTCAGGTTTGGTTTAAGAACCCACGTTCAAGGTTCTCTCTCTCTGTATAGCCTGTCTGGCAGGAGAGGAAGCAGAAGAAACCGTCTACTCCTCACTGCAAGTTCCAACGGAGGATATCTATGCCAGTGCCAGACCGGGGGACCCTTCAGCTAGGAACAGACGAGGTACGGTCCATGAGCCCCTCGAACACCACCAGCAGTCAGGCTCAATCTCCTTATGGAATAGGACAGTAAATAATGTGCTTTACAAAGTGTGATTGTCCTAAAATAAAATGTATGAAAAAAAAAAGATGTTAGGATTTGCAACCTTTTAGCTTCATCTGTTCGGTTCTTCTAGGCCTATGTTACACAAAATGCACTTCACTTCTCTGTCCTGTTTGTTAAAATTGGGCCAAAAACCTTGGTCAAAGAACATAACTGGAACGTTTTTCACTTTGATTTAATGAAAGGAAATGTCACCTTCCATTTCTAGAGTACGTTAGTTAAGAACCAATGGTCCTCGAACCAATGCCCCCCAGAGAAGGAGCCTATCTCCTGAATCCTTAGCGTGAGGCAGCTTGATGTACAAGTCCACCCCCTGGACATGACGCTAGTATGTACAAGTACCCCCCCTGGACATGACGCTAGTATGTACAAGTACACCCCCTGGACATGACGCTAGTATGTACAAGTACCCCCCCTGGACATGACGCTAGTATGTACAACTACACCCCCTGGACATGACGCTTGTATGTACAAGTCCACCCCCTGGACATGACGCTAGTATGTACAAGTCCACCCCCTGGACATGACGCTAGTATGTACAAGTCCACCCCCTGGACATGATGCTAGTATGTACAAGTCCACCCCCTGGACATGACGCTAGTATGTACAAGTCCACCCCCTGGACATGACGCTAGTATGTACAAGTCCACCCCCTGGACATGACGCTAGTATGTTGCAGGGACTTACCCCCAATCCAGCCCTTGATGCCGAGTGCCAAGCAGGGAGGGATTGAGTACCATTTTTTTTTAATAGTCTTGGTATGACTCGGCCAGGGATCAAACCCCCAACCTCCCAATCCCTGGGCGGATACTCTAACCACAAGGCCACTGAGTTGGATGAATAATGGGCATTCAAGAGAGGACAGAAAAGATTGAGAGAACTCCCTTTGTTAACTGAAAGGCCATGAAAAAGAGGAGAAGAGAGGGATAGAGAGAGACTGAAAGAGTTATTAAGTAAAGCGTTGTTGTGAAAGTGCCATTCTCACGGTTCTGGGTTTTATTTTTGGACCTGGTTTTGATCATTGTTGTGAGTATTGTTGGAGTTCCCATCTGCCTGTAGGCTGATAATCATAATCTGCTCATAATCTGCACTAAAAAGTATGCATGGTCTATTTGAGCTTTTCTACCTAGTCCAGTATTCTGCATGCAAACGGTGGGGTCAGTTTATAGAATAACCTTTATTTAGTTCTCAGGGTTACAATTGACGACTGCCCTCATTTCCAACGTAGCCAAGATGACAAAGCAGTAAAGCACAATAAAATGTCACAATAAAATATCAGCAGAATATAATAAAACAATAAAATTAAGCAACAATAAAGCATAATATGCATTATGATAAACTAAAATATAAGCATGGGTAAAATCAGTCAAAAGACATGGCAGTGCAAACAGTACAAAAAACAGCGCAAACAAAAAAACTGCAAACAAAATACAGTGCATTGGGCAAATTACGATATACTTAAAAAGAGGGAGGCCCAAATGCAACATACTGTACATGCTATATACAGAGTGGAGTGTGGAGAGAGTATGTACAGAGTGTGTAGTGTAGTATGGTGGATGAGCCCATAGCCTGGAGATTGGTTTATTATTTAGGTCATTTCTATCACCACCTTTATGTAATGGACATTTCCAGATTTACATATATATGCCTGTTGAGATAGAAAGATTGAATATTAGTTGGAGAAAAACCCCCTCAGAAGGTCGTTCCATAAGACTAAGTGGTCATAGCTCACTTTCAACAAGACTCTTTTCAGACAAGCAAATTGACCTCATGTGACCTTGGAACAGCAGCCCAATCTGTTTAGACCAAACAAGAGCTCAATGGAATGTTTTCCTGGGTCTTTTGAGGGAGGGAGGGAGGGGAGAGAGAGAGAGAGTAAAGTATTGTGTTTCACGAATTAATTATATATTCAAGAAAGGCAGGCGTTGCTAGGGAGAGGATGGTCTCTCACACTGCAGTCTGGCATCGGGGATACCAACACGAGTAGGCGATCCCTGACCGAGCAGGAATATCCACGATGTATAT
>NC_140243.1:20496586-20506586 GCF_949987555.1 Borostomias antarcticus | reverse complement strand
GCTGACTGGTTGACTGACTGACTGACTGACTGACTGACTGACTGACTGACTGACTGGCTGACTGACTGACTGACTGACTGGCTGACTGACAGACCGACCCTGACTCTGACCAGTAGGAAAGCTCTTACTGTTTGCTCTGAAGTAGAAAAGTTTCATCCAGCATCTCAGTCCAGCCCTTCTTGTTCTGGAGTCGGAACCTCAGCTGGCTCCACCAATGGTTGAGCTCGGCTGGAGCGGACCGTGCGAGGGGCGGAGCCATGCTCTGTGATCCGTCTGGCGGAGATTATCTGAGAAAAATCATATTACATTGACTCATGTAAGGACTACAGGTGGAATGTAGCTTTTAGCTAAATCTGGTGCGCCCATCTTCTTTGTTTCTTGCAAACATTTAATGTACTGTAGGTGCACATTGTACTATTAAATAAACGTAAACTAAACTAAATTAAAACATTCTTATTACATGATAATAGAGCTTTGAGTTTTTTTTGTTGTCATTATTAAAATAGAATAGGAATAAAACAAACTGAATTTCAATACTGTATAATTATTCCCTTTTGAGGACAATGGCCAAAGTTATTCACAATAACGGCATTGCTAAAACACAGAAATAGAGCGATTTACGTTTAATTCTACTTATATAGTCAATACAAAACGTACCTTTATGGAAGACAGCGGTTAATTCTCAACCCCGGGCGACACTCAAACACATGTTGTGAAGAGGTTGATCTAATGATCTACTGAGCACCAAACACAGGTTGGGTGGCGGAGTAGGTGGTGGTTTGGTGAGAACCTTTATATAGGCAGGAGAAAAATGAGGGAGGAGCATTTTGGAGAGGACAAGATGAGGATGGAGAGAGAGAGAGGAGGACAAGATGAGGATGGAGAGAGGGAGAGAGAGAGAGAGAGAGAGGGGAGGGAGAGAAACTGGCAGGTGGAAGGGGAGTGGCTATATTAGCATTGGCAGGTGGAATTTCATAACATCAGTCTGAATGTGAGTGGGCCGTAGACAGACCAATAGTCTCGCAACAAGTGGCCACTTTGAGCCTTTAAAGGTGAGAAAATCAATATTTTCTCAAATGTGAAACGTTATTTGTGTGGCCTCTCTTGACATAATTACTACCCCCTTACTAAGCCCTAAACTTAGGACGGCCCCTCCTTCCTCATGATGCCCCTAGTGTTGAATCCCCTCACCTGCATGACCAGCATGAAACGCTTGCAACATCATGACTGTCAACACTTGAAGCCCACTAATCCCAGTGAACCATCCAGAGAACTGGTTTGGAAGCTGCAGACTTCTCACTTGTCTGGGCGCCCATTTGCAATCGGAAACCAAAAGGTTAGACGAGGTTTGTGCTCTGCACCGTCAGCGATCACAGCCTGTAAGGTGACGTTCTTAAGATGATGTCCCCGTTGGTCACTCAGTATAGTGTTGGACTTTTAGTGATGCATTCTGGGAAGAGGCCTGCTGCTCACAGTCCTCTGTCCTCTCTGACACAACGACAGTGATTTAACGTGTTTTGTTTTAGTCATGTGTCAACAGCGCAGCTCATAAACATGGTAATTGTCACGTTACGGAGTCTCTAATTGTCAGGTAGGCCACGGATGTTACCTTAGAGCGGAACTTTTCCTCTTCAGACGATGACCAGGCGACCCTACGGGTCATCCCTGTTTTTATGAGACAATGAACGAGGGATGAACACCGCTGAATAGAATAGAAACATCCTGAAGAGGAAGTTATTTGATTGACACATTGAAGAAATATGAGGCGCTCAAGAAAGTAATACTGTACATTTAAAAAGCCTTTAAATATATTTCCTTCTAGAATGCCTCAGATTTCTTCACAACACTGGAGGATCCTCCAACAGAACAGCACTACAACTTTTATTTTTTCTTATCTTTTTTTTCCCGCTCTTTTTTTTTTTTTTCACACCCAAGCAGCACTCTATGCAAAATGATTTTTCAACTTATCTAATTGACATAAATGACAATTCACTTCAACATTACATTACAAACAAGCTGAAATATGCTTTCCAGTTGCCATGCTAGTAGGGTGTTTGGACGATGTGGTCTGGTGTGCCATATATAGGTGATGAGTAACATGGTGGTCAACCGCCGAGCAGTGTCTTATGAGGTCAGTACTGAAAACAGGCCCCAGGAACGGACTGTCATTGGTACTGCTGAGATAATAGCTGTTTTCAAGATGCCAAACCTCACGCTGCACAGTCACATCAACTAGCGGATTGCCATGTGGTCGCATCTTCATAAAGACACAAAAACATCACAACAAGTTCACTTTGAGGTCGGTTTGTGTCTCCTATCATTTTCCTCACCTCAGGTGTCTTATCCTGTTGTGAGACACACTAAAGTCAGCTTCCAGGAAACAAAAGAGCTGAAAGAGTGTTTTATCATCGGTGGTCTCGTTGTGTATAATGTGTTTGGGCTCAGACAGACATGTGCCTGAAGGGTTGTACTGTAAGGATCCCTCAGGTCAGATGGGATCTGATGTGCTGACTGGACGGTCTCCGCGTTCTGCTGACCTCAGCAGATCGCCGATCCGATTGCGCTGAAAAGTGCTGATCGGTGGGACCGAGTGTGAAGTTCATTCCTATAGATGTGAAGGTGATTCTTGGCATTGTTGAGATACTAGAAAGCGCTTCAGAGTCATCTGTAACCTGCAGAGAAGACAAATGTTAAAGGCGTGTACAGTAATTTAAATAAAATTCTTTATTTTACAAATTTGCACAGTTGTGGAATAGTGGTGAACACTCATACAAAAAAACACACTGATTCATGTGTAACCTTACACACACATTTTAAACACACACACTCATACACGCAGCACCTCATTTACAGCACACACACACACACACACACACACACACACACACACACACACACACACACACACACACACACACACACACACACACACACACACACACACACACAATTCTCCTTCCTCTGTACAGATTGTCAAATTAACCGACTCCACATTCACAGCTCAAATCACTCAGTGACCTTTACTCTACTGATCAAATTAAAATAAGTGAAGTGTGAAATATCCACATTGAGGTGGGTGCCGCTGTCCTGGATCTAGTCTTGTGTTTGTACAGGGGTCAGGGGTCGGGGTGAGATGCTTGGTTTGTGCACCAGGTGAGAGGGCGTTTGCAAAGCAGTCAGTCAGACCTCAATAATAATGGACCTAAAGTCCATCGACTTCAGTCTTCCTGTGTCTTTCAGACCTCTGTGAGAAAAACACTTGAAACTAGCCTTAAACTATCAAAACTACCTCCAAACTTAAATTATTATTATTTTTAAATCATGGTTCTAGATTCTATTTAATTCTATTCTGCAAAGAAGAGTCGAAAGGTTTTAGAATCCATGGAGGACTTCCTTCTGTCAGGATATATAATTGCACCCCCTCATTTCTCAAGTCAATGGTTTAACCCTTCTAGAAGTCACCGAGCATGCAATACTGTACTGACCAATGTGACTAGTGCTTTTGAGTCAGGTGCCATTAGGTCGATTTGAGTACAAAGGAGGTGATAATGCAACTCAACAAATAATCCAACAATGTCTATGATATCAACAGTAAAATCAGTCTTTGATTGTCTCTGAAACGTTTGTGAAGCTCTTGTAAAAAAACAAAACATTTTCACTGTTTTGTTCTGTCAATGAGGGAGGAGGAGCCAAGAGAGAGGTGAGAGAGAGATACAGCAGGGAGACGCTGAGGGAGTGAGAGCAGGAGAGGAGGAGAGAGGAGGAGAACAGCAGACGACGAGAGAGGAGGAGAAAGGAGGAGAGGACGAGAGAGGTAGGGGAGGTACACTGGAAAAGAGAGAAGGAGGCAAACTACAGCAAACAAGTGAGATCAAACTAGTTCCTGGAGACTTCGTTCATCAGATCCTCCTCCTCCTCCTCCTCCTCTTCCTCCTCCTCCTGCCGCTCCCTTGACCACCTCTCTGCTGCGTTCTTTTATTCCCCTCAAGTGATCAGAGTTGCTCGGACAACAAAGACACTATTACCACCAAGTCCAGCTCTACAGTCTCTGATGAAACTCTGGTCATCGCTGTCCACTGTCATCGTCGAGGTCGCTGTTCTTCCCTCGTCAACGTGCTGTTGTCCTGCACCGCGTGGCCGCGGGCGGCTCTGTAGAGATGACCGGCGGTGTGGCGGCAGACTGGAGCGGGGGCCCTCACACCTCCACCTGGCCCTGGGTGAGGGGCCCCTCACACCTCCACCTGGCCCTGGGTGAGGGCCCCCTCACACCTCCACCTGGCCCTGGGTGAGGGGCCCCTCACACCTCCACCTGGCCCTGGGTGAGGGCCCCCTCACACCTCCACCTGGCCCTGGGCGAGGTGTGTCCTCAGCTGCTGCACGGCGCTGGTGATCTTCCTCTGGTGTCCCAGCAGGTTGACCCCCAGGCCCTGCACGTCCCTGGGGGAGAGAGGCAGAGAAGGTCAAAGTTCAACTCTCTCTAGGCGTAAAGCTGCAAAGGTGAGGTCAGTGAAAAAAGGAGGGCTAGAAAGGCGCTCACTCCATGGTGAGTCGGCTGACTCTGTCCAGCGTGTCCAGGTGCGCCCGCTCAAACTCCTCCTTGTATCTGTCCATCCTCAACGCCGTTAGCCAATCACTGACCGTCGCCACCGACGACAGATCCGTGGGGGTGGGGCTTAGTAGCGGCTGGGAGGAGCTTCTACTGGGAGAGAGGATCGAAAACCTCAGAACGGTAACGGTACATACAGCGAAAGCAGCGTGTGAGCAGTGGCTGATGGGAGTTGTAGTCGTACCGGGAGGGCTCTGCCTTGAGGGAGGCGGGGTGTCGTATGAGCTTGTCCAGGGAGGAGAGGAGGGTGTCGAAGGCGGGCCGGTCGGCCCGGTCCACCTGCCAGCACTGCAGCATCAGAGAGTGAAGCGCTGGGGGGCAGTTCTGGGGGGCAGGGAGGCGGTACTGTTCCACTACCGCCTTCATCACCTGGGGAGAGAGAGAGAGGAGGGAGAGAGGGGAGAGAGAGAGGAGGGAGAGAGGGGAGAGAGAGAGATGGAGGGAGAGAGTGAGATGGAGGGAGAGAGAGATGGAGGGAGAGAGGGGAGAGAGAGAGTTGGAGGGAGAGGGGAGAGAGAGCGATGGAGGGAGAGAGTGGAGAGAGAGATGGAGGGAGACAGTGGAGTGAGAGCGAGAGAGAGAGAGAGAGAGAGAGAGAGAGAGAGAGAGAAAGCGAGGGAGAGAGCGAGACAGAGAGAGACAGAGAGAGAACGTGGGTGGAGGAGGGAAGCCAGGGAGAGAAAGACGGAGGACAAATGTAAGTCTGTGTTTTGACCGGAGGGGTCAGCAGAGACCATGCAGAGAGACCGCTCTGTCCAGCCATCGCTGCGCATCGTCCTCGTCCGTTAAACACGCCCGCCTTTGCTCCCGCCCACTCACTTCCTGGTTGCTCATGTCCCAGTACGGCCGCTCTCCGTATGACATCACTTCCCACATCAGCACGCCGAAGCTCCAGACGTCGCTGGATGAGCTGAACTTGCGATGCTGGAAGGCCTCTGGGGCGGTCCAGCGCACGGGGATCTTACTGCCCTGAGGAGGGGGAGGAGCAGGAGGAGGAGGAGGAGGAGGAGGAGAAGGAGGGGGAGGGGGAGGAGGAGGGGGAGGAGGAAGAGGAGGAGAGGGAGAGATGGATAGAGGACAAGAGAGCGCTGAAGAGGTTTATCAGCAGCTTGGAGAACTACGTTTCTTTGGATACAAGCAAATGGAAGAGAAACCTCCGGAACTTCTACAATGCTCACATCAAATAAGCACGTTCCTTTATTAAATAGTAAACGGACTGCACTTATATAGCGCTTTTATCCACAGAGCTTTACAATGGCCTCTCATTCACACATTCACACACACATTCACACACTAATGGCGGCAGCTGCCATGCAAGATGCCAGCCTGCTCACTGGCAGCAATTTGGGGTTCACTGTCTTGCCCAAGGACGTGTGGACAGCAGGAGCTGGGGGTCGAACCGCCGACCCTACGATCATTGGACGACCCGCTCTACCTCCTGAGCCACAGTCAGTAGTGTGCAGCGCTGAAAGAAGTGCAACACTTTAGTTCTCTAGCATACTCATTCCTCTTGCAGGCACAGGCCTGCTTTCTGTCCCCAGAGTGAAAACAAAACATGGAGAAGCAGCGTTCAGTTTTTATGCTCCACATATCTGGAACAAACTTGCAAACTGCAACTCTCAGTTCTTTTAAATCAAGACTGAAGACTTTTCTTTTTGCCGTTGCTTTTTATTAAATCATATAATTATTCATTCGTACACTGCACTGTAACTTTTATTCCTGTATTTTATTTTTCCTGCATTTTGTTTTAAATGTCCTTTTTTTGCATTTCATTTTATATGCCCTTTTATGTGTGGCACTTTGTCTTGATGCTTTTAATGTCTCATGTGAAGCACTTTGAATTGCCTTGTTGCTGAAATGTGCTCTACAAATAAACTTGCCTTGCCTCTTCTCTACACTTTTTTCGCCATCTATCTCCTCTCACCACACTTTTCACCATCTAAACTTCTTTTCAGCTTTGCATGCTTAATTCTGCTTCTACTAGGGGCGACTGTAGCTCAGTTGGTAGAGTGGGTCGTTCAATGATCGAAGGGTCAGTGGTTTGAATCCCAGCTCCGACTGTCCACATGTCGAAGTGTCCTTGGGCAAGACTCTGAACCCCAAATTGCTCCCAATGAGCAGGTTAGCACCTTGCATGGCAGCTACCGCCATTGGTGTGTGAATGTGTGTGTGAATGGGTGAATGAGAGGCCATTGTAAAGCGCTTTGAGTGCCGCTAAGGTGGAAAAGCGCTATATAAGTGCAGTCCATTTACCATTTACTTTTTGTATTGATCTCTTTTATGTTCAGATTTTAGAGTGGTGGCAGCAAATATTCACACATTGTTGACTGCTGCCACGGCTACAGTTTTAACAGTTTCTATTACATGTTAAACATTACACGATTCCGCTTATTCCTACGGTGTCATTATCTAAGCTGTGCAGCTCATAGTGTTCAAGCTCTGACCATTTTCTGAGCGCCATGCTGCCCATTGACCTATTCTATTAATACATCCATGCCATTGACACACATGGTGGAATGTTCAGCTCGGTTGCCTTGGTTACGATCAAGCTTCATGGGCAGATCACAGACTAAAACTGTTGCCATGCCTACAGTTTTAGTAGCTCAAACACACAGGCTATTATACACTAAAATGTATGTATATCACATGATTGCGCTGATTCCAACAATGTGATTATCTAATCTCTACGGTTTATAGTTTTCAAGCTGTGAGCATTTGTTGAACACCGTGCAGCACTTTGACACTAATGCTCTCTAGCAGCAGTCGTAATTAAGGCGATATTAGATACACCTGTGAACACACATGAGACTTTTCATGACTAGTTAAGTGGCCTCTAGTGGACAAGTACTTCATTTACTACTTCATTAGCTAAATAGTACATAGCACTTTCGTTTCATTCTACAGTGTGACTCATTATACATTTACTGGTGCGTTAAGCCTTTTAAGCCATTTTCAGTTTAAACTGTTCCCCACCCATTTCCTCTTAGACTATTTAAGCTATTTTCAGCAATTGAAGTTGATTCAACCTATTTTAGTACCATTAAAGCTATTATTATGTCTTCTTTCAGCATGCACACACATTTTCCTTTGTCTAGTTGTAACTAGACTCTTAGTCTCTCTCCAGACTCAAATATCACGTTGAATCTCTGCGCTCCGCATGAATACATAATAGAGTCTGTGCCACTTCTCCACCCAAGCTGGTGTTCTGAGGGCGTATCAACGGGTCAGAACTGAAAGAGTGACAGGTCGTAGCAGCCAATGAGAGACGCTAGCCCAGGTTAGATGGGCGGGGCATATCTATGGGTGGGAATGCCTGATCGCGAAAGTCGTTCCTGATTGGTGGCGCAGGGAAAACATTGAATTGGCAGGATCTGAGCACTAGATTTTGTCATGAAGTGTCCCAGACCCAGATAGAGATCTGCAGCATGCAGTAACGTAGTTAGCGTAGCTTACGTAGCGCATCAGCAAAATAACTCTCATGGGTGTGGCGCTGAGACAACTAGACTCTAAACTTCACTAGCGACCGTGACGTGATGACCAGAGGAACTACATTTCCCAGCACGCACCAGCGAGGCGGTGTAGGTGGGCACGTTGTGGTCCAGCCCCCTCATGAGGCGCGACAGCCCGAAGTCGGACACCTTGCACACCAGGTTGGAGTTGACCAGCACGTTCCTGGCCGCCAGGTCGCGGTGGACGAAGTTCCTCTCGGAGAGGTAGCGCATGCCCGCGCCCACCCCCCTCAGCATGCCCACCAGCTGGAGCACACTGAACTGGTCCTCATTCTCCTGAGAGAGGGAGGGAGAGGGGGGGAGGGAGAGGGGGGGGGGAGGGAGAGGGGGAGAGGGAGGGAGAGGGGGAGAGGAAGAGAAAGAGAGAGAGGGAGGGAGGGAGAGAGAGAGAGAGAGGGAGAGGGGTGAGAGAGAGAAAGAGAGAGAGAGAGACAGAGGGTGAGGGGGAGAGAGAGAGAGAGAGAGAGGGAGGGTGAGGGGGAGAGAGAGAGAGGGTGAGAGGGTGAGAGAGAGAGAGAGAGAGAGAGAGAGAGAGAGAGAGCGAGCATTGGAATCAATCCCTTTAAGGAAACACTTACAGTGCAGAACTGTGTGAGCTCTAGTTTCAGTTGTTTGTTGCACATGTGGCTCAACATGATGTAGTCCTCTATTATGCCACCAGGCTGCTGATGGGATTTGTAGTTCTTTGTAGTCCTAACCCTGAGGAAGGCATCCAGGGGTCCGTTCTCCATGAACTCCGTGATGATCCTCTCCGGGGGGCTGCGGGTGACCACCCCCTCCAGCTTCAGCACGTTGGGGTGGTCGAACTGGCCCAGCACCCCCGCCTCGCTCAGGAACACCCCCTTCTCCCGGTCAGTCACCCCCCAGCGCAGCGTCTTCACCGCCACCAGCACCTCCCTACGACCCAGCGGGCGGTACCTCCCCCGGGACACCTCCCCGAACTGGGCTGGGAGGGTGGGGGGGTTTGAAGGGTTGGGAGGGGGGAGAGTTGGGGGGGGGGGGGGTTTGAAGGGTTGGGAGGGGAGTTTGAAGAGTTGGGAGGGGGGAGAGTTGGGGGGGGGGGGGGTTTGAAGGGTTGGGAGGGGGGTTTGAAGAGTTGGGAGGGGGGAGGGGGGGCGGGTTTGAAGAGTTGGGAGGGGGGGGGCAGGTTTAAAGAGTTGGGGGGGGCGGGTTTGAAGAATTGGGAGGGGGGGCAGGTTTAAAGAGTTGGAAGGGGGGGGGGCGGGTTTGAAGAGTTGGGGGGGGCGCAGGTTTAAAGAGTTGGGAGGGAGGGGGCAGGTTTAAGAGTTATGAAAACGTGTACTTGATTGTATCGTCTTCCAAAAGTGATCTCACTTCTCCCTTACTCCACTATTGTTTCAATGCTCTGTCTTTAAACTTTGACCTTGGGCTGATCTCCGGCCTCCTACCTGCTCCAATCACCTCCTCGATCTTGAGGTGCGCCGGGTCGATCTCGCGGGCAAACTCTTTGACGGCCTCACTGGGGTCCTCGTAGGTGGAGGGGTCCACGTAATACTTCACCCCGCCTGCCGGCAGCAGAACACAGAGTGAGTCCCGTCCGGTTCAGAGGGCGTATCTGTTTTACTGCCCCTGTGTTCGACCGGCCGGCAACCCTGGACCGCGGGGTGGAGGGTAGGGCTGGGTATCGAGTCGAATTTCAAGAATCAATTCGATTCCGATTCACAAGGTTCAGAATCGATTATCACGATTCAATTCGATTCGATTCAATATCGATTCGGTTAGTGTTACTAAAACCTGTTTTCTTAGCTGTAACCTTAATTACATGGCTGCCAAGTTATGCAACACATTAATACTAGGGCTGGGTATCGATACTGATTTACAAAAATGAATGAATCATTGAATAAATTAATGAACTATTCATTCC
>NC_140243.1:20490149-20493886 GCF_949987555.1 Borostomias antarcticus | reverse complement strand
TGATGTAGTTGATGTAGATTATGTAGCTGATGTAGTTGATGTAGTTGATGTAGCTGATGTAGTTGATGTAGCTGATGTAGCTGATGTAGCTGATGTAGTTGATGTAGTTGATGTAGCTGATGTAGTTGATGTAGTTGATGTAGTTGATGTAGCTGATGTAGTTAATGTAGCTGATGTAGTTGAGGTAGTTGATTTAGATTATGTAGCTGATGTAGTTGATGTAGCTGATGTAGCTGATGTAGTTAATGTAGTTGATGTAGCTGATGTAGTTAATGTAGCTGATGTAGCTGATGTAGTTAATGTAGTTAATGTAGTTAATGTAGTTGATGTAGCTGATGTAGTTAATGTAGTTGATGTAGCTGATGTAGTTGATGTAGCTGATGTAGTTGATGTAGTTGATGTAGTTGATTTAGCTGATGTAGCTGATGTAGTTGATGTAGTTGATGTAGCTGATGTAGCTGATGTAGTTGATGTAGCTGATGTAGCTGATGTAGCTGATGTAGTTGATGTAGCTGATGTAGTTGATGTAGCTGATGTAGCTGATGTAGTTAATGTAGCTGATGTAGTTGATGTAGTTGATGTAGTTGATGTAGCTGATGTAGCTGATGTAGTTGATGTAGTTGATGTAGCTGATGTAGTTGATGTTGTTGATGTAGCTGATGTAGTTGATGTAGCTGATGTAGTTGATGTAGCTGATGTAGTTGATGTAGTTAATGTAGTTGATGTAGTTGATGTAGTTAATGTAGCTGATGTAGCTGATGTAGCTGATGTAGCTGATATAGTTAATGTAGCTGATGTAGCTGATGTAGCTGATATAGTTAATGTAGCTGATGTAGCTGATGTAGTTGATGTAGTTGATGTAGTTGATGTAGCTGATGTAGTTGATGTAGTTGATGTAGCTGATATAGTTGATGTAGTTGATGTAGCTGATGTAGTTGATGTAGTTGATGTAGTTGATGTAGCTGATGTAGCTGATGTAGTTGATGTAGTTGATGTAGCTGATGTAGTTGATGTAGTTGATGTAGTTGATGTAGCTGATGTAGCTGATGTAGTTGATGTAGCTGATGTAGTTGATGTAGCTGATGTAGTTGATGTAGTTGATGTAGCTGATGTAGTTGATGTAGTTGAGCCTTTGCTCTGACAAGCTCTTCTCCATCCCTGAGCCGCGACTAAACACAAAGCCCCTTGTCCCTCATACATCATTTACATTTAAATACTGATCTTGTGATCCAATAAATACCTGGAAAGGTCCAGTATCACCTTTCCTTCCATTAATATTCCTAAAATCTCACTCGCTTTATCATCTCACAAAACGTTACTATTGGCAGCACTGCCAGAATGAGCATTAGACAAGATAAACAATAACTACACACACAAACACACACACACATACAAAAACCCTATATCCCTAGTGAACACATAAAAAAACATCCACTCACTTATTCACCCAGGGTGACGTGAGCTCCAGCCATATTGATCAGACAGTTAGTGACACAGGGAGACATCAGCATGAGAGCAGACAGCAGCAGGTGGGACGCAGGCCTAGAACTTTCCGGATTAGGGTTGTGTTGTTCTTGACACATGCCACTGGAGAGTATGAGTATGATGTGTTCTTGCACCTTGCCTTCAGGCAAACCACACTTACATAAAGACAAGACAAATGAATGCACCTTTTGAATGGTTGATTGATTGATGATCCTCATAGTTTCTGTACCTTTGGGGGACTCGACCATGATAGGGGATTTAAAAGAAGATTAAATATTTCGCTGACTCACCCAAACAGGCTGATTCGTTGACGTTTGGCTCGTAGCCCTCGTCACAGACGCACCCGCCCACCGGCACCATCCAATCACCTTCCGCGTTGCAGTGCATGCGAGGGGCGGAGCCTCCCTGAGCCTGGCTGTGGGGAACGCACGTCCCGCTCACCGGCACCAACGCCGTTGGCTCCGCGCCGGAGGGCGTGGCCGGATAGGACGCCAGGTGGCAGTTGGTCGCCGGGCAGCGGCGGTAGAAGATGGACACGCCCATTAGAGACACGCAGGCGCCGCTGTCGACGACGGCCAGGACGAATCTGAGACCGGGGTCAGGGGTCAGTCACATCCAGACACGGGATCAGAACTACAGCCAGTTGTAGTTTTGGAACTATTTTTTTTATTTTTTTCGGGGTTGGGGGAGGGGCAAACTAATTACATAATACCACAAGAACCTCTTAGGAAACTACAATTCCCATGGGCAAGCACCTGCCATCACTGTTGGATGAAATTGAACTTGTAGTTCAACACTTGGTTGACAATGAAAATGTAGCTGTTCTTCTGTAACATTGAACACCACCACAGAATAACACCACACCACCACAGAATCAGGGCCCGCGGCCCGGGTGACCGGGTCAGGGGTCAGGGCCTACCCGTTGCGTGTGAGCGGGGCGAAGCTGCGAGTCTTGATGTTGACCCGGCGGTAGCGGTCCGGCTGGTACTGGTGAGGCAGGCTGGGCTCCACCTTGGTAAAACTCTTATCTGCCGCGATGGTGTCTATCTTCACCCATCCCTCCCTGCTCTCCTTCTCTCCACTGGACGGCTGGAGGGGGGAGGAGGGGAGGGGGAGGAGGGGGAGGGAAGGAGGGAGAGAGAGCCGAAGGGAGAGAGAAAGGATAAAGGAAGTGGGTAAGGTAAATTAAAGTTGGATGACAAATGTCAAACAAAGAAAGACGAGGAAAAGGTGTGGAATGAATGGAGGAAGAGAGGGAGAGATTGTGGGGGAGAGTAAAAGAGAGAGAGAGAGACAAAGATAAGATGCTAGATGATAAGGTTTAAGACAAAGAATCCACAAAACTCCCAGCAGCCCTCAGTGAGAGCATGCATGAATATGTGCGAGTTAGCCTACATTACATTTTACATTACATTACAGTCATTTAGCAGACGCTTTTATCCAAAGCGACTAAGAATGATTGCATTTAACGTAGGAAAAGCCAATGTGCTACTACTCGCCAGAACTCACAAGTGCATCTCCTTTCTACAACAAGTGACTAAGAGCATAATCTAGTGCTGAAGGCAAAGTGCAAGAATTGCGATCTAAAGTACATGGCGTGGAGAGTGAACGTGGGGTTAATCCCCGGTGGGGGGGAGTCAGCGTAGCTCCTCCTCAGAGAGACTCCGGGACGCTTGGCCTCCTGCCGTGGCGTGCCGCTCGCTCGTCGGGATTTCATTTGCATTTTTAAACAGCGCCTCACTTTCCCCAAAGGAGAAACGTATTCATCCACGATGACTTTAGCCTACGCCTCCCTCCGTGACTGCGCGCGGAATGTGACACGACAAGTTTCCGGCGTTTTCTGTTGCCTCGGAGAAAAACCTGGTAAGTGCTCCATTCGTATTTCATCCACCCAAACCCTTAGGGCGGTTAAAGACATGTCATTGAATGAGGGTAGGAGGAGCGGTAAACTAATAATACCACAAGGACCAATTGAGAGCTATAACACCACCAGAACCTCTTAGGAAACTACAATTCCCATGTGCAAGCACCTGCCATCACGGTTGGATGAGATGGAACTTGTAGCTCAACACTTGGTTGACAAAAGAACACGTAGCTGTTCTTCTGTAACCATAACTGTAATCATATTCTTGACATGTTGTTTAGGCAACTACAAATCCAATGTGTAAGCAGAGCCTCTGATGTAGGCGGGATAATGGGAAATGTAGGCGTTCGGCCTCGGTGGGGGTCCAGTAACAACCCAAAAGAAATGC
>NC_140243.1:20477649-20485149 GCF_949987555.1 Borostomias antarcticus | reverse complement strand
AATGAATTCATAGCATTGGGGATGGCTGTTATACTGTAGTGGTGGCAGGCATTAACCCCTAGTGACACCCCCCCCCCCTTCCACCCGCCCCCACACACACACACACCGCAATGCAATGCAGAGGATTTCACAACCCCGGGTGAAAAGCTTATGAATAGGTGCTTTATATTGTAATCTGTTAGCAATCTCATCATGATGATGTCCTCTAGTCACTTGTGACCTGGAGCCCAATGGTCTCCTCTCCTCCCCCTCCTCCCCCTCTCCTCACCCCAGTGTCTGGATAGGTGGTCCAGCCCAGCTCTGATGTAGACTCGGTTGTGTCCAGCAGCATCACTGAGAGAGAGGAGGAAAGAGAGAGAGAGAGAGGGGTGGGGGGGGAAATAATGATTTGGCAATGTTATAAAATGGGACATTTTCATTGAAGATTGAACTATTATCTGCTGCATTCAAGGGTTATTTCCAGTAGTGAGAGGCTGAACATGCAGGTGAGCTCTTCTCACTAAACTAGAGAGAGAGAAAGTCACTGAGGAGAAAGAAAACAGGAAGCTGCTCTGATGTTGATGCGCTTTGCGATGAACAGTAACATTCACTCTGTACTGCTTTATTTACAGTCTGTGTGCTGCTTTCTAGGCCAGGTCTCTCTTGAAAATGTGATTTTTAATCTCAGTGAGACCAGCCTGGTCAAATAAAGGTTTACGAAAATACTGTCTGAAATAAATGTTTGGTTTACAAAAATACTGTCTGAAATAAATGTTTGGTTTACAAAAATACTGTCTGATATAAATAGCCAAGTTTGTAGCAAACAAGTTTGTCCCACGTGGGACACCATCATGTTAATCAGACAGCAGCACAGGGTTAACACTGGATAAACACACTGTCTGATTCCTTCACTATGCTAATCAGCTAATTAGTAAGTGTATACACATGCACGCACAAACACACACACACACACACACACACACACACACACAACACAACACAACACACATACACAAACACACACATACTAAATGCACATACACACACACACACACACACACACACACACACACACACAGGCACAGAACGCTGGGGTTATTGTAGAGGACATCCTCGTCTGTTTTTAATGAATCACTTTGCATTTAGCCATGCAACTGTCATGTTTTCATCTTTCCCTCTGCCCAGAACGAAGTCCGAGGGAGGAGGTTCTGTTTTCGGTGACGTGCGTTCATTCGTTAGCTTGTTCGTTAGCTTGTTCGTTAGTCAGCAGGATTACGTAAAAACTACGAGGTCGATTTTCACGAAGCTCAGTGGAGGAAAGTGGGCCAAGGAAGAAACCATTACATGTTGAATCATGCAGTTGATCCGCTAATTATTTTTATCCTTCGTTAAAGCAATACATCGTGATATTTTGACCTTTACAAACATGTCTGATGCTAATTCTCCAATTAGATTTACTAAAAGTAAGCTGAATCGTCCAAACAGTCTACTCAGAAAGATAATACCTTGACATTTATTACCTTTTAAAACTCGCGCCCCCGGGAGGCAGCATTCAGTCGAAGTGCGCATGCGCAGCGTTGTGCTTAAACAACACAGTAGTAGCTAACTATTCCAAGAGTGTCTGCCTGCAGGCCTACCTTCTCAAGACAGTGTGTTGCTACACCACTCTCAGGACACAACATCGCCACGCCCACACAACTCTCAGGACACACCATCGCCACGCCCACACCACTCTCAGAACACACCACCGCCACGCTCAGGACATTGTAGGAGCGAACTGCTCCGATAGATGGCGGTAGGTTGCGTAACGACTTGGATCCAAGCCGCCGTTGAAAGAAGAAGAAGTAGTAAGAAGAAGACAACGACAACGATTTATATGTAATACCATAGAATCCAGGCTAAGAAAATGAAATTTTTCCTAATACAATCACTGTTTATCTGATTTGTTTGTCATAAATCCGATATTATTTTGTTTTACATGTATAGAAAGATAAGATAATATTGTTTGCGAAAACAGCAAATCAATTTGACTCCTCATTCTAAAGAGCCATCATTCGGGGACACGAACCGTCACACTGACAGTCCAAATCCTTAACCATTCGGCCACTGGGCAGTATGGTGATCCTAGTAAAATAGGTGTATTTGAAGTGGAACAAATGTTAATTTTCCTTCGTATATCCCCCAGTTATTCGGATCGGCTCTACAATGTTATGGGTTCTAGGTTGGCCCATTCTACACCCCTCCAACGAGTTTCGTGAAAATCACTCCGGTAGTTTTTGCCTGAGAGTGGTGTGGGCGTGGCCTCATTGTCCTGAGAGTGGTGTGGGCGTGGCCTCATTGTCCTGAGAGTGGTGTAGCAACACTGTGTCTTGAGAAGGTAGGCCTGCAGGCAGATGCCTCTCCTGGAGTCTATGGATATCACGCGTTTTTTAGCTCATTGATATCATGGCGGAGGTGAGAAAACATCACGGAGGAAGCCAGAAAAAGAAAGACAAAGCCAGAAAAAGAAAGACAATCTGATAACTTTACGACAGTACGACAGTGCACTCACTCGCAGAGCCTGTGGGGGCGCAGTTCCGAGAAAACCGGACAAAACGCTATGTATTGCTTTAACATTGACAGATAGACCAGACCGGCATGTACAGTCAGGGTACTTTCACAACGTTTTTAATGCATCCATCCATGGCTAGGCTACACGATTAGCGTTAGCTATTGATAGCATGCTGGGTTTTTATTCTCAGTCAGATGGGGTGGGGGGGGGGGGGCACGTCAGGTAAATGATGAGAGAGACGGGGTGGGATGTGAAAAGGTGGCCTGACTCACCAAACAACACCAGTATACACAAGGATCTGCATTAACCCCCCCCTCCCGCCTGGTAAACAGATTAATTATGTTCACAGATGGAGAGAGAACTCAAATCTGTCCTCCATGTCCCCCTTCTGTCTCTCCAGATCCTCCCCCTCTCTCCTCCTCTCTCCTCCCCCTCTCTCCTCCTCCCTCCTCTCCCTCCTCCTCTCCCTCTCCCCTCCCTCCTCTCCCTCTCTCCTCCTCTCTCCTCCTCCCTCCTCTCCCTCTCTCCTCCTCCCTCCTCTCCCTCCTCCTCTCCCTCTCTCCTCCCTCCTCTCCCTCTCTCCTCCTCCCTCCCTCTCTCCTCCTCCCTCCTCTCCCTCTCTCCTCCTCTCCCTCTCTCCTCCTCTCCCTCTCTCCTCCTCCCTCCTCTCCCTCTCTCCTCCTCTCCCTCCTCCTCTCCCTCTCCTCCTCCCTCCTCTCCCTCTCTCCTCCCTCTTCTCCCTCTCCCTCTCTCCTCCCTCCTCTCCCTCTCCCTCTCTCCTCCCTCCTCTCCCTCTCTCCTCCCTCCTCCCCCTCTCTCCTCCCTCCTCTCCCTCTCTCTCACACACGCACAAACACAAACTATGTGACAAGAAACAAACTAAGACATTCTGAAGGATATGATTTTTAAATCAACATCACGGACAGAACACATAAATAAACTGTGGGAGCAAAATATTGATTTCCAACTGCAGGCATCATATTGAATGATTTCTCTGAATGTGGATACTAACAGGGATACAACTATGAGCCCAGGATAAGAAAGCTGGTCTCTCTCCGTCTGTCTCTCTTCTCACTGTCGTTACGACAGATGATCGTTAGTACTTCAGTGCTTTGCTGACATTTGTGCACGCACACACACGCGCGCGCGCGCACACACACACACACACACACACACACAGGCACTCCTACACAAACTCACTCATACATTTAAACATACCTATACTTCTCCCTTTCATGCATTATGACCTCATTAAAGTACGAGGCTATTTTTATCCCAGAAAACAACACACCAGGGCGCTGCCCGTGTCTTTCTAGTTAATGAACCCTTCCTCTTTCACAGTAGGGCAGATTCATGCAAACATTAAAGAAAACCTTTGACATTAATATTAACATCCACACTATTTAAAATCTGGTCAGAAGGCTGGAAAGCTTGCGTGTCTTGTATCGCACACCACAGGACAGATCCTCACACAGAACTCCTCAGAGAAGATCATCCAACTCTAACTGACGTGTGAAAATACATCTCACCGGAAAGTGCTTCACTTCCAGCACTAAACACACACACACACGCACACACACACACACACACACGCGCACAAACCCGAGTTCTAATAAGTGATGAGAACTCAATTGCTACATGAGTTGTCCCTATTGAGACCGTTGGTCCAACAGTGGATAAAATGGACCATCAAACAACCGTCAACTCTGCCACTGCAAACCAGAGTACCACCTGGTTCTGCTCTTCCTGGTTCCCGGACGGGGTTGGATCTGGACGCGTGGCGCTACGGTCTCATCTCTGGACAGAAACACTCAAAAGTTTGTCCCCGACATTTGCCAGAACTGCCGAGTCTGCAATCTGGCCCTGAGTGCTGCGTTAATGCATGGGGTCCTATCCTCTCTCTCTCTCTCTCTCTCCAATCTACCCTACTCTACCCATTCTTTTCCCACTCACTCCCACTATACCTCTCTCTCTCTCTCTCTCTCCATCTGTCCCTGTCATCCTCTCCCTGGTTCCATGTGTGTATTATTCATCTGTAAAGTGACAGAGGGCTGGCATCTCTGTTCCTTAAATAAGTGGATACAGGGTTTCATTATTGATGCCAAAAGCAACCCTATTTGTTGTTTCAAGGGCTCTGACCGCGGATTAAAGGAGAGACAAAAAGAGAGAGACAAGGAGGAAGAGGAGATGGGTGTGACAGAAGGGAATAGAGAGAGAGAGAGAGAGAGGGATACAAAGAGAGATACTATGTGTGTGTGTGTGTGTGTGTGTGTGTGTGAGAGAGAGAGAGAGAGACCTGGAACATTGCCAGAACATCTCTCTCTCTCTGCCTGTCTCTCTGTCGAGGTGTTGAGTAGACTCCTCTGAGCTGTAGCGCACAGGTGAACTGCATTAGTCCCGCTGTCACTGGCGTGTTCTCTGGCGTGTTCACTGACGTGTTCTCTGGCGTGTTAACTGACGTGTTCTGCTCACACACTTCAGTTCAGTGCCCCCCTCAGCCACCACTCCCCCCCTCTCCCCCTCCGGACCCTTTTACCTCCTAATGCTCCCACCCGGCTGAGGGAGTGCGCTGGGGTTCGCTACATCACTCCTCTTTGAAAGCAGATGTAATGGAGGCTACTTTGATGGAGGCTACTTTGCCGCACTTTCCAGCCAATAGGGTCAGTTGGCATTCCACCATTTAAAAAAAAAAGTATTGATATTGATGTAGATTAAAGGTGTGTCATGCCTTAGCACATCCCGGAGATGTGTGAGATCACACCTGGGAAACACACACACACACTCACACACACACACACACACACACACACACACACACACACACACACACACACACACACACACACAGAATGCAGGCTCAGGCGTAGCTACACTATACAAACACTGAGCAAACAGACCTATGCGTGCACATGCTCGCCTGAAACTCGCATGCACAAACGATGCATGCTTTCGCACACACACACACACACACACACACACACACACACACACACACACACACACAAACACACACCAAAGTAAGCACTGCTATGGTTATGTTTTGTTTTGTGTTCGACTCATCCACTCATCTCCGCCCTATGTAATATTCTCCAGATGCTGTTGTCCACAGGCAGTCAGTCAAGGACAGAGGCTGTATCCCAAACCATCATTATACCCACAACCACAGAGAGGGAGAGATACACACAACGGAAGGGGAGAGAGGGAGGGAGGGAGGAATGAGGAAAGAGAGGGGGATTAACACGATTCCAGAAATAAGTTTGCACACGTCAAAACGGGTAATCAAAACTTCACTCGTGGTTGTGCTGCATAACTGCTCAAGGAGCGAAGGGTTCTTATAGGCCTGTCGGCCGATACTGTAGGTGGGGATGTTTTGAATAGTGAGGAATTTCATTCCCAGTTTTCTTAAAACATTTATCATCCTTTCTCTTTTTATCTTAGGTAGCCTACCTGACTGGTTTAACAAAGGTGAATAGTGGTTTCCTAGCCTACAATTGCTTTTTGGCATTTATAGTGTCTGGGTTGGGATGGTCCAGATCCATGCTCTTCAGACGAGGCGAATAGACAAACAAACAAGAGACTTCAGTAGAAACCATCCCTGTCACTATTTTAGGCTCCATTTCCGTCGTTGGATTGATAGGAGGCGAGTGTTGGGTTCCGGTCGCCAGGGGCTCGAACCTTCGGAGATCAGAGACGCGATGCGCGTGACTCAGTCGTCTACAGCCGGTGCGCGTGCGCGCTCTTAAAGCGGGAGACCAAAAGACAGCGCTCGAGCTAACAAGAATGGATTAAACGCTGTCCGGCTATAAACAAAGCGTTTCTCGCCTTTGGGTCAATGGCGCCGTGGTGTTGAAGATGTGCCTATTTTCTGCTCGACACGAAGCCATACTGTGGGCTCGCAGGCAGGGAAGGCCGGGTCGGATTTTCACGGCTGTGAGGTTCCAAAATAAAGGACCCTGCTGTGAGACACGCGTACCGTTTTATCACACTTCTATCATTCATCAGGTCCTGAAAGGACAGTTTATCACACCCACGATTAGGCCAGTCATCTGACTCATTATTGCACAGTTAATGCCAGGCACAGTTAGCCTATGATCTGCCCAAATTAGCATAGCCTGTACCTTCCAATGAGAGTGACAGAATGGCTACAGGTAGGCTATGTTATATTAAAATACATACATTAAAACATTAGGCACAACACCTGGGACCTTTTCATCATTCAAAATGTGTGAAGATGAGTCAAAAATATTCCTCATGTCATCATGACCAGAGAGCTTTGAAGAAGAGGAATTAATTACCATAAAACGCTCACCTCTCTAGGTCAATTTAAGCGTGACACTGCTGAAGGGGATCAGGTGTGGCGTCCGTGTATGAAGCCGCATGCGCATAAGCTGTGCTAAGAACAGACCTCACCAATCAGCCAAACATGCATGAATGTGCGCATCAACACATTATATAAACAGATGATAAATCAACGATGACAGATCATCTTAAGAAAACAGACAGGCAGCTTACCAGTCTTCAGTTCGCTCAAAAACACGCAAATGGCGTCACTCACACGTGCACGCACGCACACACGCGCGCGCGCGCGCACACACATTTTCCAATAGCCTAAACTGGGGAGACATGGAACGCAGAAGACATGTTAACTGAGTAGGCCTAGGCTGTGGTAAAATCATGTAAAAGATTACGGGCATACCATAAAGGTCAACGGACATGCATTTAATTCAAATCAAATGTTGATGGTTCTGGGCTACTGGGTTAATACAGTATTATGGAGAGCTCTCAGTCAATCACTACTACACCAAACAGTCAGTAGTAGGCCTAAGTCTCTGTCTGTCTCTCTCTCTCTCTCTCTCTCACTCTCTCTCTCTCTCTCTCTTAATGTATTCAGTTGCACATGTATGTAACTGATTGGACTCTGATGTTTTTAATGTTTCTACTGTAAAGCACTCGTGCTATAAAGGGTGCTA
>NC_140243.1:20417649-20475149 GCF_949987555.1 Borostomias antarcticus | reverse complement strand
TCAGAAGATTTCTCACGCAGACATAATCTAGACACACACGCACTGTGTCTCCCCACTGCATTTAACGTCCTCGCCAGTCCGTCCATATAGTCCACCAGTGACTCTTACTGGTCAGACCAGGGTACTGCAGCTTGTTAATGCTTAAGACTTTCATGCTCCAATTCTCTGCAATAAGGAGCCTTCAATAGATTCTGGAAGGGAGGACATGCAACCTAATTGCTGGAACTCTGCGTTGCTAACCAACTGTAGTAACTGCCTCCATCTTAGGAACAGATGTTGACCTGGACGGTGTGGATTTAAAGAAACAAAAAGTGACCCATTTCACCTCAGATGATGTTTTGAGGAAAGTACAGAACTTTAAAATACCTGTTGGTTTTACTGTTCACTGATGTCTTCTTGAAGCAGTTAAGGGGAAACATACATTTGTAGTTCACTCCTGGATTTATTTCAAGATCAAAGGTCAGCTCTACAGCAAACAAAAATATGAGGAATGTTGGCCTGGTGCATCATGGGAAATGTTAGCACTTTACAGTGCTTGTTAGAGATGCATGCACTGACACGCCTAAAAACACATAAATACACAAATAGGAAAGACATATCCTTTGCAGATATATAGATTTCTGCCAACATGTACAGTTACAATAATGTACTGTATGGGTTTAAAGCTGTACTGCAAAGATAGTCAACACATTTTACAAACACAACCTACAATACAAACCCACAAAAGACAAAACACTAATTCCCTTTGGGATATGGATTTTATTTCAGTTGCTCAAAGCTTGAGAGACTCATTATTACAGCATATTGTAAAACACCAAAGGCGGACATTTTGACAGTAGTCATATACTCTCTCTTTCTCTTGCTTTCATTTGACCTTGCACACTTGCACAATTACATTAAGAACAAAATAAATTAAATCATGAGCCTATTGAACTACAAAATATACAAAAGAGAACCATTTTGCTTGTATGGTAATATGCTCGGCAAAGACTGGCACAGCACCACAGCACAGTAGACAGGCAGTAGTAGGGTCAGAGTGCAAACAGAGACAAACGAGTCATACACAGATAAAAAGGAAGCTACCGTTCAAAGGAATGTGATTCATAAAACACACATTTATATTTAATCTACTGTACATATATATTTCCACATACTGTATTCACCACAACTATGTTAGAGTTGGCGGATTGCCAAAGTGGAAATGTCGCTGAAATATGCCGAAGAGTAGAAAAGTGCTTAGTCATCAATACAGGAGTATCTGGGAGATCAGTACATCTGGGAGATCAGTACATCTGGGAGAGGATATCAAGACATTTGTACGCAGATGTAACGAGATTGGGCCTGTAGGAACACACAGATGATGTACAAGATGTCTGCCACTACAGTATAAGGGAATGCATGCCAGTGTTAAAAAAATAACTTAAAGACGTAGACAATAACAACGGTGGTTACTAAGCCCACAATCAGCAATACTTACAGTATATCATTATTATACACTTCTATAATTTTATCATTTTAAGACACTTAGACATAGATGCAACCATTCACGTGATGAATATTATTCATAGTGTTTCCATATGATCTTGCTAAATGATGTTCTACAGACCAATAAACCGATGAACTGTATTGTCAGGCCAGTCATCAAAAATCTGTATTCTGATGAAATCATCTTGTCTCCTTTGAATATGTGGTTACAGTATGTTACATTTATTTAGAACATTTATATGAATTTCATTCTTAAAATTAAAATCACTAAAATGTCTTATTTTGACTACTTTCAATTAGACTACCCTTAGTCATCAATAAATACATCCTTGATACTCTATGTAACAGTAGCACTGTGTCAAATTAGATTCAAGTAATCTGAATGTAGTTGAATACCTGTCCAATACAGAGTTGGTTACAAGTCTGTTCCTCACACCTGTACAGTTTTTTACATTCTCCATAACCAAATACATTCCTTTCTCTCCTACTAGCCAAACCTACAATCTATGTTTGACTGTGAAGATGTTAAGACACGTGAGGTTAGTTTTGTTCCACTGAACCTTGTACAGTAAACGCACAGCTGGAGTTTGAGGCTGGACATGCAGTCATGATGACTGAGCCTGCTTCTGGTGTAGCGTTGGAATTCTACACTGTTCCCAGATAGCAAGCGGATCTGGGCCATATACAGGCGAGATCTGGCCCTTGTGGCTTAGTTCCGGCCCATATATGGCCCAGAGTCATTACACATCCGCTTGCTATCTGGGTTAGACTGAAAAACCACAAAACACTAATCCAGCTTGGGGTCATTATCTTACTACGGAATGTTAATGTTAATGGCTAATGTTTAATTTCTCCAGAGTCTAAGGAAGGTTTGTGGGATCACACAAGGCCACTCTCTCCTGAGAGACACACTAAGCTCTGAGGATTTCAGATGAGTCTCTTTGGGTCAAACTGCTGGGCTTCCAAAACTGCTTTTCTACCGTGGCCTTGTTAACGTAACCCCAAATCCTGTTCCCCTTTTAACCCCAAATGTGAGATTGTGCACAACCTGTGGCTTAATACTGAACATGCTCTTTGATCCTTTCAGCTATCATCAACACTCTGAAGGCTTTTACTTGAAATGTCTATACTATACGGTACTTGTCACTGACTAACATTTGGCAAGTATGTGTAAAGTGTATGCCAGTGAATTGATTATTTTGGCATTTGTAACAGCAAAAAATGTCCTCAATAGCTGCTTTTCCATATGTAAACTCTACAATATTGCCTCTCCCTGCTCCTACTTTCAAATGTTCATTTCAGCCTCAATGAACAATAACGTTGTGGATGTTAATTCCTTACAGTAACTATACATGTGGGCCTAGTACTGTATCCTGTGTCCTAGTGATCCTCTCTACCCCTCTCTCTAAGGGTTTCCATTCTGCGCTTCAACCTTGGGAGGAAACTCCACCATCGGAACTTTCTCTGTTGTCGGGGAGACGGGTAGGGTGACCTCTGGGGTCGGGGATTGGGCAGTGGCAGAGGCAGCGAATCCTTGAGCGATGTCATCAAAGGTCCGCCCCTTGGTCTCGGGCACGCGGAAGTAGGTGAAGATGAAGAAGAAGATGAGCAAGACGACGAAGATGATGAATACGTAGGCGTCACACAGATCCTGGAAGGACAGAGGGAGAGGAGACAGGTAAGGACAGAGGGAGAGGAGGCAGGTAAGGACAGAGGGAGAGGAGGCAGGTAAGGACAGAGGGAGAGGAGGCAGGTAAGGACAGAGGGAGAGGAGGCAGGTAAGGAACGCACACAAATTAAACTGTACAACCTTTCAGGGATAGACTGTGTTTAACAAGATTCAAAGCGCAAATACAATTACACAACTAAAGTAAAATCTACACAAATAAAGCACTGTATGACACCAGCTCAGTGGCCTTGTGGTTAGAGTGTGTGTCCTGAGATTGGGAGTTCGATCCCTGACCGAGTCATATCAAAGACTATTAAAAAAAAGGTTCCCAATGCCTCCCTGTTTGGCACTCAGCATCAAGGGTTGGATTGGGGGGAAGTCCCTGAGACATACTAGCGTCATATCCAGGGGGTGGACTTGTACATACTAGCGTCATGTCCAGGGGGGGTACTTGTACATACTAGCGTCATGTCCATGGGGTGGACTTGTACATACTAGCGTCATGTCCAGGGGGTGTACTTGTACATCAAGCTGCCTCACGCTAAGAACCATTGGTTCTCAAGGCTACTTACTTATATTACTTTTACTATGACACACCATACAGTATGTACAATATATCATCACAAGACTTTTAATCCTAATAAGAAATTCTAAATCTATTTCCAGCATTCCTGGCTAGCTCCCTACAGGAGAAGCAGAAGCAGAGAGACCGAGACAGAGAGACCAAGACAGAGAGACAGAGACAGAGCGACAGAGACCAAGACAGAGAGATAGAGAGACAGAGAGACAGAGAGACCAAGACAGAGAGATAGAGAGACAGAGAGACAGAGACAGAGCGACAGAGAGACCGAGACAGAGAGACCGAAACAGAGAGACAGAGAGACCAAGACAGAGAGATAGAGAGACAGAGACAGAGACAGAGAGACAGAGAGACAGACAGAGATAGAGACAGAGACAGAGAGACAGAGGGAGAGAGACAGAGACAGAGACAGAGACAGAGACAGAGAGACAGAGAAACAGAGATAGCGACAGAGATGGAGACAGAGACAGAGACAGAGAGACCAAGACAGAGAGATAGAGAGACAGAGAGACAGAGAGACAGACAGATAGAGACAGAGACAGAGACAGAGAGACAGAGAGACAGAGGGAGAGAGACAGAGACAGAGACAGAGACAGAGACAGAGACAGAGACAGAGAGACAGAGAAACAGAGATAGCGACAGAGATGGAGACAGAGACAGAGACAGAGACAGAGACAGAGAGATAAAGAGAGAAAAGGTGTAATGCATACCGCTAGTTTGGGAAAGCCCAGGCCAACCAGGAAGTTGGCGGTCCAGTTGGAGCAGCCGGAGACGGCCATGGCGGCAGGCCGGGGACCCTGGGAGAACAGCTCGGCCACGATGAACCAGGGGATGGGACCTGGACCCATCTCAAAACTGGCCACGAAGCCAAACACCGCCGCAATGGCCAGGTAGCTCAGTTCCGGGGTGCCCTTCTGCACAGAGAGAGAGAGAGAGAGAGAGAGAGAGAGAGAGAAATAGAGAGAAGAAAGGGAATTAGAGAGAATTTGAGGAAAGGTGTTAATAAAACCAAGACTAGTTTTCATGATGACTTCCTGTGGAAACGACACGCGTCGCAGCGAGTGACTCACCACCAGCGAGAGAGAGATGGTCATCAGCAGAGCGCACACCGCCATTCCGGCCAATCCAATCAGGTGTAGGGTCCTGCGTCCCGCCCTCTCCACCAGGAACAGCTGCCAATCAGAGGAGAGCCTGGTTCACCAAAGGCATCGTAGTGTAATGTTACACAGAAGACCTCCGAACTAAGCGGTAAGACACTTACGGATACCACGGTGAAAACGGTGTTGACTGCTCCTGCTCCAATCGTAGCGTAGATGGGTTCGGTCACGCCGGCGTTTTTAAATATGCGCGTTGAGTAATAGAAGACCTGAATGATGAGAGAAGACAGAAAGAATTTGATTATGATATCCACCATCTGTATAAAATAAAATAAAATAAAATAAAAATGCTTTCTGTTACCCTATTAAAGTAAAAGTATTGTATCTATATCCACCATCTGTATAAAATAAAATAAAATAAAATAAAATAAAATAAAATAAAATAAAATAAAATAAAATAAAATAAAATAAAATAAAATAAAATAAAATAAAATAAAATAAAATAAAATAAAATAAAATAAAATAAAATAAAATAAAATAAAATAAAATAAAATAAAATAAATAAAATACAATACAATACAATTAAAATTCTTCTTTCTGTTATCCTATTAAAGTAAAAGTGTGTATCTATTCATTTCCAGAGTTTAATTGGAGATGTCGTGTTTGCTGTTGGTTGAGTGTTTGAGTTGATGGAGAGGGTGTGTAGCTGTCAGGGTTTGATTGACACCAGAGCACCTCTGACCTTTAGCTGGGGACTGTTGTGATTGGCCAGTGAGATGCAGCTGACACTAACGCAGTCACCTAGGCTGCCCTGACCTATAGCTTGACCTTATTAAGAGTCAATCAGCATTAAATATCACTCAGATTAGATCCCGCCCCTGACCTTATTAGACTCAAAGTAGCCCACTCAGTGTGTCTGCTTCCAATACTCCTACACAGAGAATACCAATGGTGTCGTGGCTGTTAAAGTCGACAGGATCTTCTGGAACAATCTTTGACCCAATCATCCCATTTTTCAAATTAATCTTCTATTGTCTCATCTGTAGAATCTAACTACACTACATACATGTCGTCAACTGATTGATCACAATACTATTTCCACCGTTTGTATTGTGTTGCATGGTGGGAGTTGTAGTCTACTCACCGCGTTGATGCCGGAGAGCTGCTGGGAGAGCTGGAGCACGATGGCGATGATGATTGGCTGTCGGTAGGCCGGGGAACGGAAGAGTTCTGGGATGGTCACCTTCCTCTCCATCGCCATCTTCCTCCCCTCCGCCTTCATCTCCTCGATGTCCTCGCTCACGTCCTCAGAACCTCGCAGACGCACCAGGGCTGGAGGGGGGAGAGAGGGAGGGAGAGAGAGGGAGAGAGGGAGAGAGAGGGAGAGAGAGAGAGAGTGAGAGAGAGAGGGAGGGAGGGAGAGAGAGAGAGAGAGGGAGGAAGAGAGAGGGAGAGAGGGAGAGAGAGGGAGAGAGAGAGAGAGTGAGAGAGAGAGGGAGAGAGAGAGAGAGAGACAGAGAGAGAGGGAGAGAGAGAGAGAGAGAGGGAGGGAGAGAGAAAGAGAGAGGGGGGGAGGGAGAGAGAGAGAGAAGGAGAGAGAGAGAGAGAAGGAGAGAGAGAGAGAGGGAGAGAGAAAGAGAGAGGGGGGGAGGGAGAGAGAGAGAGAGAAGGAGAGAGAGAAGGAGAGAGAGAGAGAGAGAGAGAGAGAGAGAGAAGAACATCATGAGCGCACTGGAAGAAGGACAACATCAAAACGTGAAACAGCCCTTCGATATGTGTGTGAATCACCTCAGTCCTCAGTACTCAAAACCTGAACGACTATCCGGCTCTTCCATTCACAAATCAGCCATACTATTGCGCAACGCATGTTCTCTCCTCATAGCTCCTGGTGAAGGGCCGTGAGGGGAGTGTCTGTCTCCTCATAGCTCCTGGTGAAGGGCCGTGAGGGGAGTGTCTGTCTCCTCATAGCTCCTGGTGAAGGGCCGTGAGGGGAGTGTCTGTCTCCTCATAGCTCCTGGTGAAGGGCCGTGAGGGGGGGGAGTGACTGACTCCTCATAGCTCCTGGTGAAGGGCCGTGAGGGGAGTGTCTGTCTCCTCATAGCTCCTGGTGAAGGGCTGTGAGGGGAGTGTCTGTCTCCTCATAGCTCCTGGTGAAGGGCCGTGAGGGGAGTGTCTGTCTCCTCATAGCTCCTGGTGAAGGGCCGTGAGAGGGGGGAGGAGTGTCTGTCTCCTCATAGCTCCTGGTGAAGGGCCATGAGGGGGGGGAGTGTCTGACTCCTCATAGCTCCTGGTGAAGGGCCGTGAGGGGGGGGAGTGTCTGACTCCTCATAGCTCCTGGCGAAGGGCCGTGAGAGGGGGGAGTGTCTGTCTCCTCATAGGTCCTGGTGAAGGGCCGTGAGGGGGGGGAGTGACTGACCTTTGCGCGCCTCCTCCTCCTGGTTGAGGCTGATGAGGAGGTAGCGCGGGCTCTCGGGGCAGAAGAACAGCAGGGCGCTCTGTATCAGGGCGGGCAGGCCGGTCAGGGCCAGCAGCAGCGGCCACAGTGTGTCCGAACCCAGGAGGAACTCCAGACCGAAGATCTACAACACAGAGACCCCCACCGTCAGCGGCCATGTTTCCATCCACTTCCATCCAATCCCGAAAATCGAATTATGTGAAGATCACTAAAAATATGAATGTGAATAAAGCCGGTGAACGTGCGTTTCCATCTAAGAGCTTTAAATCGGATAAAGCATTTATCACAAAAGCCTTTTATCGAACAAGAGAAAATACGACGAGATCGACAGTACAAACTTTATGTCGATTTTCCTGACTTTTAATCGATTTTAATCGAGTTTCCATAAGGCATTTTTAATTCGATATAACTTAATTCGCATAAAACGTGTGGATGGAAACATGGCTAGAGAAAGGGTCCGGTTCTGATCACAGAACCCGAAACCGTGACCCCAATCGACGTGAGGGTGGGGCGGCTCGGTCCCGGGTATACCTGCGCCACCAGGATGCCGATGACCACGCCCAGCTGGTGGATGGTGCCGAAGGCGCCCCGGAGGTGGGTTGGGGAGATCTCGCCGAGGTACATGGGCGTGAGACCGGTGCACAGCCCGCAGAACACGCCGATGACCAGGCGGCCCAGGATGATCATCTCAAAGGAGCGACACAGACTGGACAAGCCCATCAGCAGCGCCCCCAGCAGGGCGAGCGAGTTAGCCAGCAGCATGGACTTACGCCTGGGCACAGGGGAGGAGGGAGGAGGAGAGGAGGAGAGGAGGAGAGGAGGGGAGGGAGGAGGGGAGGGAGGAGGGAGGAGGGGAGGAGGGGAGGGAGGAGGGGAGGAGGGGAGGGAGGAGGGGAGGAGGAGATGAGGAGAGGAGGGGAGGAGGGGAGGAGGAGATGAGGGGAGGGAGGAGGGGAGGGAGGAGGGAGGGGAGAGAGGAGGGGAGGAGGGAGGAGGAGAGGAGGAGAGGAGAGGAGGGTGGGAGAAAGGAAAGCAGGAGAGATGGAAAAGCAACAGAGTTTCCTGTTAGTGATTCGGAATCAAAACTACAGCGTTTCTGTTTCAGCGCCATGACGTCTTATGTCTTTTACCAGGCTTTAACATCTAGCCCAGGGACTGCAGCTGAAAATTAGCAACCCTGCTAATGCTGGCATATTTACAGTTTTATTCATGCTTCATGTCTGTCACGGTGGATTGGTATGCACTGTCCCTGCTCAAATAAACTCAATAAAGTAAAGTTACAGTGTGTGGAACTTTTCCTCACTTTAGAGGGTCCTTCAGAGCTCTCACCTGCCAAACCTGTCTACCATGGCCCCCACGGATAAGGACCCCGCCATTCCGCCCACACTAAAGATGGCCACGGTGAAGCTCCACAGAATGAGGTTGGTCTCGCCGCTGAAGGGCTCGCCATAACGCTCCATAGACACATTCTGGAGGAAGCTACGCAGTTTCTGACACACACAAACACACATGCGAGCACATACACGCACACACACACAGACACACACACACACACACACACACACACACACACACATTGTATTAGGACCACAAAATGTCTGCTAAGCCACACTGATACTAGTGCCCACTAGGGGGAGGTAGTTGTAAAGGCAGCATGTACAAACACATGCACACCCGTAAGCGCGCACACAGACACACACACACACACACACACACACACAAACAAACACAGAAGTGCATCCAAGTGTAAATTTATTTCCATTTATGGAAGTGATACAATACTAGCGCTGTGCTTCTTACAGGATGTGTCAGGGTGTAGTCCTTCTGCATGAATATTAAATGAATTAGGCCCCCCTCGTTAGTATGTCTGTCTATGTCTGAATTAGGCCCACTCCCTTAGTATGTCTGTCTGTGTCTGAATAAGGCACAGTCTGCACAGCCCTGCTAATTCTATGTCCACCAAAAAATACACTGAATATTGATTATGTCTTGTGAAAAACAGGAAGTCTGTAGCAAGTAATTTGTTCATATCAAATAGACACAAAACACAGAGTGACACAGTTCCATGCACACACACACACACGCATGCACACACACACGCACACACGCACGCACACACACGCACACGCACTCACACGCACACACACTCGCACACACACACACACACACACGCACACACACACACACACACACACGCACACACTCACGCACACACACACACACACCTCCTCTGGGGCGTTGATGACTCCGGTGTTGTAGCCAAACTGCAGGGAACCAATGGCAGCAGTAGACACACAGAAGAGAAGATAGCATGTGATTCCCTTCTTCTTTGGCTAGAGAGAGAGGGAGAGAGAGAGAGGGAGAGAGAGAGGGAGAGAGAGAGAGTATGTAAACATTAAAATGACAAATTAATATGCAAGAGTAGTACAATAATCCCCTCTCATAGTGATCAGCCTCCATATCAAGTTCCTTGTCGTACAAAGCTCTTTTTGTTAACAGTGACACAGTTCCACACACACACACACACACACACACACACACACACACACACACACACACACACACAATGACACCACCTGTTTCTGCATTTACTGTTGGACAACACTGCTGCAAAGCTAGGTGTTTCAAAACAGTGAAAAGTCAGTCATTATTTTGAAATTCTGTGGGCTTCTGTTTTCTCAGGCTGAGGACGACTGTTTGAATAGAAAGTCTCTGTAATGTATCCTACTGTAGATTTGATCATTATAGTACATTACATTTAGGTATAATAACATTATAGAACAGTCTATGAGAACTCTCTTCTTGATGGAGAATACATGTGTATAGCTTTTACTTGTTGACGACAATGTCAATAGATTTCGTCATAGCTTTTGTCATCATAAATCCGTTTTTATTTGTGACAATAACTAAATAAAGGTCGTTGACAAATCATTTTAGTTTCATCAGCGAAATTAACACTGATAATGTCAATAACAAAATATACAGAAACTCACTGAGCCTGCGCAGGACAGTGAGACCAATAGAGGAGGCTCCCGCCATTCAGGTCTGTAACCGTCTAATAGCTTCAGGCATGACAGAGCCTGCTGTCTTATCCAGAACTGACTGTTCTGTTCTTCACAGATAAACCCTCCACTATGCCCACAACACATGGACAGCCTCTTCCTACCCACGGCTCGAACAGTTCAGCTGAGGAATTAGGACTCTGACGGACACACAGAGGCGTAGAACATGTAAACACAGCCGGAGCCAACTCTGGTGACCAGGCAGGTCCAGCCAGGACACTTGTAGCTGCAGAATTTAACATGGAACGTTTGGTTCCAAGATGGAGGCAGATGCTTCACTGAGGTCCGACTATCACATTTATATTAGGGATGTTAATAGTTAATCGACTATCGATTAATTGCCAATAAGAATTTACTCGAATAAGATTTGGTAACTTGATAAATTGCTTGTTAATGAAACATAACTTTTTTGGGGGGAACGAACGTTTTCAACAGGAGTTGCGTGAAATGTAATCATGATTTAAGGTCTGACTGCACATGAGGGCGCCACGCCATGTAGTGAAGGCTAATTGGGATGCCGGGAAATTTCAACGACACAGCGGAAGAAGACACAAAAATGAAGCGAGCAAAGCGCAGTCCAGCGTGGGACGTTCTTATCAATTAATCGACTATCGTTTGTTAAGGTTAACAGTTATCGGTTAATGAAATTCCTTGAAATTTGCAACCCTTACTGATATAGCCAGAAAGACTGACTGCGCTGAGTTGACCTGTGACCTCTTCATACTAAACACACAGCTGGCTGGGGTGGTACAGTACTAATCACATTAGACTCATAGCACTCCATGTTATATATATTATGCTGATTTGTGATATTTGTAATATGGCATGTATTTTCTCACAAGGACACCCTGGCCTTTTCACACTGACAATTACTACACTGACTGAGGGTGAATGGATACAACAGGATTATCAAGGTGGAGATACAGGAAGTGGTCTATATGCTGACATTAGAGGCAGTTTGTGGGCGGAGAAATGGGCTCCGGGGGCGGGGCCTAGTAGTCAAACAAACAACATACAAAAAAGGGGATGACAAAGCAAAATAAAACTTGAAACCACACTAATAATTGATAATAAATGAGTAATCTCCATCTAAACTTATTCTAAGATTCACGCTCATCCTCACAGATCTGCTCTTAATCAATCAGTCACTATCCTCCCTGTTCTGCAGTTTCTGATCACTGATCACGTCTGCTGCAGCGCGTCCATCTGAGCCCTTTAAGATGATTAAAACATCCAGGGCTACTGTGAGGAGTTGTACAACAGGTTATGACAAGCACCAGAGGAAAGGGGTTGGAGAGATGTTGTGTGTATCATAGTGGTGTTGAGTAACACAGCTTGAGTGTGTAAATATCCGTGTGTGTGTGTGTGTGTGTCGTAAGTGCGTCATGTTGGTGTTGAGTAAGACAGCTTAGGCGAGCGCGTATAGTATTTAACACTCACTATGTGTAGCAGTGTGCAAGGGAGCATTTGAACTAAGTGGTTGTGTGTGTGTGTGTGTGTGTGTGTGTGTGTGTGTGTGTGTGTGTGTGTGCGTGTGTGTGTGTGTGTGTGTGTGTGTATGTGTGTGTGCAATCATCAGCCTCAATTTCAAACCAACAGTTGGCAGGAAACACAAATTGTCGTAACAGCCATAAAAGAAAGAGGTCCAACTGACAGCTTATACCACAGACACGGGCACAGACCAGGGCACAGACACGGGCACAGACCAGGGCGGACGGCCAAGCCCAGGAGGGTCTGACTAGGTTAGCTACGGTGTTAGCGTGAGGGTTCTCTATCCGCAGGCCCACTAGGCTTCCTACAGCACAGTATTAGCATTAAGGTTCTTTGCGGTTCTTTCAGGGATAGAGGATAAGACTTGGATAAGGCCTGGGTTCCTCCTCAGTAGTGGCTTGATCCCATCACCGCAGAGACCAGTCAAAACCCTAACCACAACACAAATCCTAACCCTAAACCTAGCCCTAACCATAGCCCAACCCTAATCTTAACCCTCACGTAACCCTTAACTAAACAGCCTCTGCGTTTATGGGAACTATAGCCTCTACCGTTCCTCCTCTGCTCTCTAAAACCTTTACTGATGGTTACATTGACTTATTCATGTTTACGTGGATGTTTTTCATCACTGACCACGGTAGAGGTCTTATACAGTAGTATCTTATCCTCTCCAAGTTAACACGTATTAATCCTCTCCGTACCGACGCACTACATCCAAAGGCTTATCAAGCTCTTAAGTCTCTTCATCCCTCTTTCCTCATCCCTCTCTCTCTGCAATCCTCCATCATCCCTCGTTCTCTTCGCCTCTCCAACAAGCACATACAGGCCGGCGAATTAAACAGACAGTCAAGTTCAGACACGCCGTCGCTGGGTCTATCAGCCAGCTCACTCTCTCCTCCTCCTCCTCCCCCTCCTCCTCTGTCATTTCTCTTCACGCTCATCTCGTTCTTGTTGTTCATGCCAGAGAGGAAAAGTACAGAGTTGCCTGTCTGCGTCTGAGAGATGCCAAGCTGCTCTGAGTCACAGCCAGGTAGTGAGACCAGGCCAGGACTGATGAAAACACCCTGCTTTGACTGTTCCTCAGGAAACGCTGGGCATTGTGTCTGAGACGGTCACCAGAGACTAACTACTGAGTAATGTCCATGAGAGAATGGGGGGGGTGAGTGGATACTGTTGCTTAGTGCAGAAAGTATGCCGATTCCAGTAACCTCTCTGCTTTTAACGTAGAAGAATGATTATGACACTATTCATGACAACAGTGAGAAGGTATGACGCCGTGGGTCATCGGTGATCTACAGTAGGAGAGCTTCTTACCTCGTCATCCTCCAGCTTCTCCATCCTGGCTCCTGTGATGTGCTCAATATCCAGAGGAAGCTGCTCTCTGTCGCTCTGAAGCAGTTTGGGTGGGAGAAGTCGCTCCTCAAAGCAGGCTACTGTAAGCTACTGTACGCTGTCCACACACTAGCCTTATGAAGAATCAAGAGAGAAAACAAAACAGTAAGAATCTTCCATTCACATTATCTAATTTGATCAAAAATTGTGACACCCAGAATACTCATATTACCAATGTAGGCACAAATTCTATTGAATCTGCTGAACAGTACAGAATGTGTAGCTGAAGAGGCGGTAGGCTACTCTTCTCTCGCTATTCAGCACGAGTCAAGTGTTCAAACATGATGACAAGCCCCTCCCTTTTCCCCTCCCTCCCTGCTCTCACTGGGAAGCTTCAGCTCTTCGACCTTCAACTGGATGAAGTACAATAAAAAATAATGTGATCTGATCAAATAAGCGACATAGTGGATAGGGCTCTTAGCCTACCCAGCAAACACGCAACGTCAGGGAGACGTTCAGATCATGTCTTAATAACGTCCGTCGGTCCAGAACCCCATTTGTACGTCTGCTGGACCCGCAAAAAAGGTTTAAAATCTGAACGTCTAAATTAAACTTTCATTCTGGCTCCTAATTGGATGTCTTTGGACGTCCGAAAAAGACAAAAAAAGACGTTTAAAATACGTTTTTTAGACGTGTCTTTGCTCAGTGGGTATATTAGATTGCAGCGCGTAGTCTACAGTAAATTGATGCAGTGATGGTGCATGGGAAAAGGTTCAGCAGGTTGCATGTAAACAAGAAGCATCGTTGTGTAACGAATCAACTGTAATGCAAACAATACTTACAGTGCCACTGTAACAGTAGACTTACTGTTTCGACATTAATTCAGTGAAGTCTATAATAGGCTAATAATAATAATAATAATAATAAACATAATAATTTTGTTGTTGAATTAAACCTATAGCCCATTCTGCCATATTGCATCACATCATGGTGTGAAACTGATAATCCACCCAGAAAACGTTAAATAAAGCATTTCACAGACTTTATTTAAAGTTTTAAAAAGTAACATTTACCGTAACGTGTGCCAATCGTGCCCGCTATGAAACTCTGATGCTGAGCGGAATGTTCGGCACTTGCTTTTTCGGGCGACTTATATAGTCTACCATAATGGAAGCGTATCGACACGCTAGTCAGCTTTAACGACATCTCACGCCCCTTTTCTGTGACACCGGTGCGCTACGTGCGAGGCGCACGTAAAATATTTGGGCTGGATGAGGGTGGCGCGCTGGGGAGCGCATCCACGCTCCAGACATGAAGGACAAGCGACCCCGGTGAATAGAGTCTCTGTGTCGCCCACCGCGCTCGCAAGAACAAAAGCCTGGTCATGCAGAAATCATGAGACCGGCACAGTGGGTGGGATAGGCGTGAGAGGCTAATTCTTTATGGACTATTTCTAATCTTCATAGAGAAATAGAAAGAGTGTGTGAGTGATAAAGGCAATGGTATTTGGTTCAAACAACAGAGGCTCGTTGGACAACCGACTTAAGCCTCCTCTTCCATCCTCCCCTGTATCTCACAGTAAACAAATATACAGGGCCATATTCCGGACTATTCACCACTTCTATTGGTTTTTACTGTAGGCCTAGCACACCGCACATCACTGTTCCTCTCTCTCTCCTGTTCTGCAGTTTCTTCTGAATTACAGGAAACTCGGTTGTGGCGACAGTATTCTAAGTAAAAGATTTCACAATGCCACAACGGAAACGAGCAGCTGCGACAAACAGATTATAGTAAAAGCAGAAAGGAAAGGCGTCAGTCATGCAGACACGTGGTAGTCTTCTCCGGTAGGTGGTGCAGGGCATGGCGAAGGATGAGGGCGCACGTAGGCAGAGGGTAGGCCTGGCAAGAGGGTGGGCCTGGCCAGACTTCCTAGGGGTGGGGGGCTACTGGTGGTGCATTGTGGTAGTCGGGGCCGGGGATCCTGGGGTGTCAGGGGGGACATGTCCCCCCCAATATTTTTAATCATTAAAATTGTCCCCCCCAATATTTAGATTGGGGTAGTGGCATTCAAATGACCATACAGCCGCGTAGGAAGATGTCCCCCCAAAAAAATACTCTTTCAAAATTTCAATGTAAATGTCCCCCCTGCAAAATTGGATACAGATCCCCGCCACTGGTGGTAGAGAGGTTATGGAGTCTAAACCTGACACTGTTCCTAACTCCAACTGACACACTGTGTTTGAAAGGATTGCTGAGGAACACCGTGTGTGAATGGGACAGTGTGTTCCCTCTTAGGGATGTAACGGTATGAAAATTTCATACCACGATTATAGTGACCAAAATTTCCCCGGTTATCGGTATTATCACGGTATTTAAAAAAAAAAAAATGCTGAAAACGCTCAATAAGTACTACTGAACGCTCTTGTTTAGACAGGCATTTGTTGATTTAATTTGATTATTTGATCTGCATGTTTATGACTGTTATTCTTTGTATGCATTTGAACCTATGTGAAGCACCTTGCGAGTCCTCTCTGTGAGAAGTGCAACAGTATATGAATAAAATTGACAGTTATTTACTTATACACTCTAAAGAAAGATGTTTTGTCTTGAGAAAACAGAGGTGATAGAGATGAGGAAAGGGGGGTGGAGATGAAGGGGTGTTACGCAATCAGCAAAAAAGGAATTGGACTTCAGTCACGGCGCTGTGGTATACAGACAGATACTGGACCGTATTGATGTTATTCTCACCCTCTGCCCATCCTCCCTGTTGCCAGGGAAACCAATCCCCCAACATCAACTGTGGTCCCCCAACATCCCCTCTAGTCACACGGTCCCTAACATGGACAGACAGGGGCGGGGGTAGGGTGTTGTGGGAGGGGATTCTTGTGGTCCTGGCAGTGGTTTGGGGTGGAGGTGTAGTTTGTTTTAGAGTTGACCATGGGGTCAGTACATGTAAAACCATTATGGTTAACCAGAATGTTTGGACTGCCAGTACTTAATTTGGTGTCGCAAGTTTTTCTCTCTGATGATTCTTGTAACTTGGGGGTACCTCTTCAAAATAAACATGGAGCATTTTCAGATACCCCTTTATGCCTGAGGGGCCAAAATCCCTGAAAAACATTTATAAGATTTCATGCAAAAAAACAACAACATATTTCTCTCCTGCTGATCTGAAGTTTCCTGTTCTGAAACAGGAACCTCAGTCATGATACCAGTATTCTGATTACATAGTTATTCTGAAACTGCTATGACACAGGAGCGAGGGACTGTAACCAACTGTCAGATTACAGTAAAGGGCTTCAGAAATGACTGTGAGTCATGCAGTGATGTTACGATATCTATTAACTCTATTAACACTGTGTGTGTATTGGGAGTGGGACAGTGTGTTCCCTCTCTATTGGCTGTGTGTGTGTGTGACAGAGACAGAGAGGCAATGAGTTGGTCACAGTATGTAACCAGAGATGCACTATGGATTGAATCACACAAACTCTCTTGAGTTTTGCCGTTCTCCTTCTAGAAAGTGGGTAAGAAGAGCTTCTGTCTAGCAGCTAATGGCGTTATCTCAACAGGGCTCAGTGAGGTCTTCCCCACTCTGAAGAAAGACGTCTTGTCTTCAGAAAACAGGAAGGTGATGGAGAGGAGGGAGGGGATGGGGATGAAGGGGTGTTACGCAATCAGCAAAAAAGCAGGAAGACTTTAGTCATGGCGCTGTGGTTTACTGACAGACACACATTCTGAGGTATACTGACAGATACACGCTGAGGTATACTGACCCAGTATTGATGTACAGACACACACTCTGAGGTATACTGACAGATTTATTTTAGTTAGTTTTGTAAACACACAATACAGTTTTAGTTAGTTATCATTTTTTTCTAAAGCCTAGTTTTATTTTTATTTCAGTTAACTAAAATGTTTTTTCACACCTAGTTTTCGTTTTTTAGTTAGTTTTCGTTAACTATAATAACCTTGGTACAGACACACACTCTGAGCTATACTGGCAGATACAGTATTGATGTACAGACACACACTCTGAGCTATACTGGCAGATACAGTATTGATGTCATTCCCTCTGTCCCTCCTCTCAGCATCCTCCCTGTTGCCAGAGCAACAAATCCCCCAACATCCCCTCTGGTCACATGGTCGCTACGGTCACATGGCCCCTAATGTGGACAGACAGGCACGGGGGGTAGGGTGTTGTGGGAGGGGGTTCTTGTGGTCCTGGCAGTGGTTTGGCGTGGAGGTGTGGTTTGTTTTAGAGTTGACCATGGGGTCAGTACATGTAAAACCATTATGGTTAACCAGAATGGATTATCAGGACTTAATCTGGGGTCATTCACAAGTTTTTCTCTCTGCTAATTCTTGTATCTTGGGGGTACCTTTTCAAAATGAAGATGGAGCATTTTTAGATACCCCTATACCTGAAGCACCAAAATCCCAGAAAAACAGAAAAAGGGTTATAGTGTTTAGAATCAAATACATATGCCCAGAGTGGGACCAGCTTTTTAAGAAGGCAACCCTGACAACAGGTCTAGTCTCAAAGATATATAGTTCAATGTTTAGGGCAGCCCCTAGTGCATATTCTCCTGTCCAGCTGGCTTGGGAGCATGACCTTAATACATCCCTCACAGCTTCTCAGGGGAACATCATTGGGTGTTCGGCCTTGACCTCTCCTGTCACCCCTGTGACCTCTCCTGTCACCCCTGTTAGATTATCCAAGATGGACAACAAACACCAAGAACTATGCTGGTACAATTGTGGTAATGGAGGTACACTACTCCACATGCTCTGGGAATGTCCAGCTGTTCATTTCCCTGTTTGTCCATCAGCATGTCTGGTGGGTCATAAACCAGACGACAGAGTAGGAGTGACTGTTCACTGGCTGTGGACACTGGGCTGCTTAACTACTAAGCGCCTCATTCTTTACTGGAAGGAACGTAAACCAGCCTGCTTCTCCAGGGATTCATGGCTGAAGAAGTACCTGGATATGCCAAATATGGACCGGGCAGCCTGCCTGCTGAAAGACTTTGACAAAAGCCTGGAGGCTCATTGGGATTCTGTCTGCAAGCTTATTGTCTGATTCCCCCTGCACCCCCCCCCCCCCCCTATTTTTAGGTTGTTGTTGTTTTTTGTCATGTTATACGCTCCTATGCAATTATGGAACTGAATTCCTGGTTAACACTGTGTGGTGTCGTACTCTGTATAAAATGAAGTAAAAAAACAACAACAATAAAACAATTTAAAGAAGAAATCAAATACATTGTATATGGCTTCTTTTATGAATAATCATTGTGTATGAATGAATAAACATAATTACTCTGCTGTTAAAACCGGAAAAGGCTCCCACTGATTGTGCGTCATACAGACTCATCTCGCTACTCAACGGGGATAGTAACATCCTATGCAAGGCTCTGGCGAGACGCCTTGAAAAGTGACTGCCTGACCTGATCAAAGATGACCAAAACGGCTTCATCCAAGGGAGGCAGGCTTTTCATGTTAGAAGGGTACTAAATATCCGTTATGAAAAAAGAAGGTCACCAAACATGGCACTGCTGTCCTTAGACGCTGAGAAGGCCTTCGACCGAATTGAATGGAGATAGGCCTATGTTTGAAGTGTTGGAGAGATTTGGAATAGGTGAAGACTTTCTTAAATGGGTTAGGACAATATATAAGAACCCAAGGGCTGAAGTAGTGACGAATAATATTACTTCTACGTCTTTCTCATTGTACAGATCTACACGTCATGGCTGCCCCCCATTATTATTTGTGTTAGCTATGGAGCCATTTGCTATTGCTATCAGAGACTCTCCCAGTAGGTGATTCAGAACATCGAATCTCGCTTTTCGCAGACGATGTGGTCCTTTTTCTATCAAACCTTGAGCATTCTGTACCATCTCTGTTAGACCTTATTAGGAAGTTTGGGGAATTTTCAGGCTATAAAATAAATATGAATAAATCATCAATACTATACCTAAACAACCAAGAGAGACAGCAACCTGGAATCCAAACTCCCTTTTCAGCTCCTAAAGAGGGATTCACTTATCTGGGAATTAAAATTACACCTGAAATAACTGACTTGGTACCGGCCAACTATAACCCTATTATGGATTCTGCTATAGAATCACTTGACAGATGGACTTCAATGCCAATCTCCCCAATTGGTCGCATTAACATCTTAAAAATGAATACGTTACCCAAATTGCTATATTTGTTTCAATCAATCCCCTTACCCCCACCCGGGTCATTTTTTCAAAGATTTAGAAAATATTTACCAACTTCATCTGGAACAATAGACGATCTATGCTCCGCTTTACTCTACTCTATCTGCCGTACGACAGAGTGGGTCTAAAGCTCCCCAATCTACGCTGGTATTATTGGGCAGCACAACTGAGAGCAGCTATGTGCTACTTCTCCCCAAAAGAACCTCCAGCCTGGGTCAAGATTGAGGCTTGTTCAGCTCAAGGGCTATCGCTTAGCAGCTACCTCTACTCTTCTGAGCCACAGAAATTAGGGAAAAATACGAATAACCCCTTTCTAAAAAAAATACTATGCATATCTGGCATGAGGTCCAAAAATATTTAGGGGGAACCCCCCCATTATCAGGTTTTACTCCCATTTGGGGCAATAGCACATTTATACCTGGATGGGAAGATGCTGGTTTTAAAACATGGGCAAACAAGGGGTTAAACAGGATAATGGATTTATTCAAAAATGGAAGACTAATGTAATTTACTGAACTACAAGAAATTTATGGTATTCCTTCTCGGCACTTTAGGTTTTTACAAGTAAGACATTTTATCTCTGCTTCTCAAAACCACTCACTTTCTCAGCCACCTCTATCAATGCTGGAAGACATTACAGCTAATGGTAGGGGACAGGAATCGATGCTCTATAACCTGTTTGTAGATAAGTCTCCTGAGTCTTCAAAAGATAAACTTGATAGCTGGAAGTTAGATTTACAGGAGGACATCTCTGAAGTAATGGTCTGCAGCAGGCCTGAAGGCTCAAATGCAAACAATTAACACACGGCTTAAGTTGCTTCAGTACAACTGGATCTTAAGAAGATCTTGAGCGTATATGGCGAAAAACCAAGCTACAGGTCCACCATGATATTCTCAAAGAACATCTCTCTGCTTTTAATAAAGCAATAAGAAATGCAAGGAAAAAACACTTCTCAAAATGTATATCTATCAACCGAAATAATTCAAGAGTGCTCTTCTCAACAATTGATAGCCTAATAAACCCTGCCGTAAAAACACCTGATAACCTGCTCTCTACCTCCAAATGTGAGGAATTTGCAGCTTACTTCAGAGATAAGATTATGAATATTAGGAGGAATATCACCCAGGAAAGGCCATGCATCCCGTTCACAGATCCTCTCCCTCCATGTAATGGACATATGAGCCTGTTTACACTGATGGACACAGAAATGTTGAGAAAAGTAGTATCCAAACTCAAAACCTCCACATGCCTGCTGGATCCCATCCCCACCGATTTTTTCAAAACAATTTTTTGACTCTGTATCCTAAGACAATTTTATCCATTGTTAATGACTCCCTATCTACAGGTGTCTTCCCACCAATACTTAAAACTGCTTTGGTGAGACCCGTACTGAAGAAAAACAACTTAGACACTTCAGTTTTTAGCAAGACCAATCTCCAACCTTCCCTTTTTGAGTAAAATTCTGGAAAAAATTGTTTTCAAACAGATTAATGATTTCCTAGCTACAAGTTGTACCCTTGACCTTTTCCAGTCCGGCTTTCGTGCCCACCATAGCACAGAGACGGCATTAGTCAAAGTTGTAAATGACCTCAGAATTAATGCTGACTCCAAAGAGCTTTCTGTTCTCGTCCTCCTGGACCTGAGTGCAGCCTTTGATACTATAGATCATGCAATCCTCATCGAAAGACTGGAAAAGTGGGTTGGCCTCTCTGGTCCAGTCCTAAATTGGCTTAAGACCTATCTAACCGGTCGTGATTTCTTCGTTGCCCTCGGTGAATATAGCTCAGGAAAGATCCCTATGACCTGTGGGGTGCCCCAAGGATCGATCCTAGGACCTCTACTCTTCAGCCTGTACATGCTGCCCCTTGGCAGTGTCATCAGGAGGCACAACATTAGCTACCATAGCTATGCAGATGATACCCAACTCTATATTTCCGTAACACCCAGTAACTACAGCTTGGTTGATTGCCTTGTCAAGTGTATTACAGATATAAATGTATGGATGTCACATAATTTCCTCCAACTAAACCAGGACAAAACAGAAGCACTGATCATTGGAGAAAAAGCTGAAAGAGAGAAACTAGCTGAACACTTAAAAACTCTGGAAATTGACACCAATTGCCAGGCTAAAAACCTAGGTGTCATACTTGACTCAGATCTTAATTTCGAAAACCACATCAAGAATATTACAAAGACATCCTTTTACCACCTAAGGAACATTGCCAAGATGCAACCCTTTCTCTCTCAGGCTGACACCGAAAGATTAATGCATGCTTTCATCACAAGCAGGCTGGACTACTGCAATGCTCTACTATCAGGCCTACCAAAGAAAGCAATCTCTAAGCTACAAATGATACAGAATGCTGCAGCACGAGTCCTCACTAAGACTAGACGAAGGGCACACATCACACCAGCCTTAAAATCACTATACTGGTTACCAGTCAACTCTAGAATAGACTTTAAAATACTATTACTAGTCTATAAATCTCTCCACAGTCACTCACCAGAATATATTTCAAACATGCTTGTTAAGTACATGCCCAACAGACCACTCAGATCCTCAGGTACTGAACTTTTAACAGTTCCAAAAGCCAGGACCAAGAAACACGGAGAGGCAGCTTTTAGTTTCTATGCCCCCAACCTCTGGAACACCCTACCGGAGTGCCTAAGAAGGGCCGAAACAATGGAGGTCTTCAAGCGAGACCTCAAGACGTACCTTTTCGACCTAGCCTACAATCAATAGGACCTTGAGACACAGAAAGGCAGCCTCAAACCTACCTGTGAATCCTCGATGTAGACATTGGTATTTATCCTGCTATGCAATGTATGTATATCAAGTAGTGTACATAAGCTGGTTATCCTGAAACAGGCTTGTTCTGTTCTGACAGCTGTGTTGCTTCAATGACTCAGTGTGCTACTAACCGTTTTCTGCCTCCCCTAGTGCCTCTCTCTCTCCCTCCTATCCTCTAACCAGGTCCAGTGTCAGCTGTGGAGCTGTGGATATCGTAGTATTTAGTACACACACACACACGTACACACAGACACACATCAGTCCACATCCGGCTTAGGCCTGGACCTGATGCTCTTAGCCTTTCTTGCTCTGAAAATTTAATTTAATGTATTGTATATTTGTTCTTAGCCATTAGACAAATATACTCCAGGAGCTTGCCCCAGGTTGCCTGTTTCAATATCTGTGTGGTCTGTATGGCTCTATGTGCTACTAACCCTGTTCTGCCTTCCTTCTCCCTAGTGGCTCTCTCTCTCCCTCCTATCTTCTAACCAGGTCCAGTGGATGCCCCACTGTCACCAGCAGACCTCCCGGAGTCCGATAGATACCCCCGTGTCTGCTGTGGATGTCGTAGCATGTCCGTAGAATGTTCTCTCTCCTATGATGCTTTTAGCCTCTCCTACTCTGAAATGTAATTTGATGTAATGTATTGCTTTATAAATGTTCTTAGCCGGTAGACAAACATACTCCTGGAGCTTGCTCGATCGCCTTGTTGAGAGGGGTCAGGGAAGAATTTTTACAGCTCACTTATCTGGCCCCCGGGTGATTACTGTTTTTTTGCTTCCCTCTGGAATATGTAGGGGTGGGATGTCTGCCCACCTCCCTTGTTCTCTGTAAAGCGCATTGTGTTGCCTCTGGGTATGAAATGCGCTATACAAATAAAGCTTTGATTGATTGATTGATTGATTGATTGATTGATTGATTGAAGAACATACTGTATATAACCCCATCTAAATTACATCACTTTAATCCCAACGTGCCAGACACATGCCTCAAATGTAACAATGCTAAGGGAACACTCTTCCACTGCTTTTGGGAATGTGATTTAGTCAAGAGTTTTTGGAAAGAGGTTCTTGACATGGTTAGCCGGATAACAAAACTGAAAATCCCTTGTTTACCGAAGTTGTGCATCCTAGGTATTTATCCCAGTGATTTTGTTACTAAGAAGAGTGAGCGTGCGCTAATAGACATATGTCTCTTGCAAGAGAGCGATTGCCATGGGATGGAAAAATGTGAAGAGCAAGTATGAATCAATATATTAAGGATCTATCATCTTGTGTTGCTATGGAGAAACTTACATACATCATTAAAGGGAAGTTGGACGTTTTTGAAAATATCTGGGGGAGCTACATGGAGTTTTTGGAAAATATCGCTAAATCAATAAAGCCAAAGGCTGGGTGGGGATGGGGCAACTGGAATGAGCCTATAAGATGGTGAAGCCTGTGTTCTTTACATTTTTTGTTGTACATGTATTTACTGTAACCTCTGTAGCTTCACCTGTTTTACTTACCGTTTTATTTACCTACCTCCCTTTCCATTTGACGACATACTGTATTTACTGCCAAGACTGACCATTGTATTTTATTAATATGTTTGGTTTGTTTGTTTATAATTGAAAACCTCAATAAAAATATTGTAAAAAAAAATGAATGAATAAACATTGGAGAAAGCACATTTGAGTATTGTGCATGAAATCTTATTTTTCTGGGATTTTGCTGCTTCAGCATGAAGGGGATAATATCTGAAAATGCTCAAGGAATATCAAAGGGTGCCCTGCTGTGTTTTGAAGAGGAAACCCCAGGATAATCAGCAGGGTATATTCCGGGCTAGTCCAGTTTATACCTCACGGGATTATTTAGGCCTGGCTATTTCATAACCCCCTAGGGCAGATTATACCCCCCACACTGAGATACACGAAATATCCCAGCATTAGAGTGGGCTAGCCTGTTTTATACCCCGGGTATATTCTTAACTAGTCCAGTTTATACCTGGGATTATTATTTAGGCTAGGCTATTCCATATCCAGAACCCACGTTTTTAAGAAAAAGGTCAAACAGAGGCTGTTGGATAGCATCTCAAAATAAGGACATCCATACCAACATGACCAGTATTTAGACTAACGAAGCAAACAGACCTTTTTACTCTGTAGCATATTTGAACTGTATGTATACATTTGAACTGTATGTATCAATTATTGGTATACATTTGGAACCGTAGGATTGTGGTATAAATGTAAATGTTAGTACTGTTACCTGATACTGTAAACTGAATGCAATTATGTAGTATGTACTGCAACGTGTTGTGTGATGGCAACCAGGGACCACAATGGAAATCAGTCCAGGACTTTATCATGTCTGTCCCTGTCAAAGATAAATGTATTCCTGTCAAAGACAAACTCATCTTTTATCAATACATTCTGCACGTTCTGTAAAATATATCAAATCAAACCAACTCCTGGCCAGATTAAACCCCCCTCACTCAGATACACAAAATAGTTAAACAGTATTCGATAGTGGCTGTCCTACCTGTCACAATAGAGGTTAGTGGCTGTCCTACCTGTCACAATAGAAGATAGTGACTGTCCTACCTGTCACAATAGAAGTTAGTGGCTGTCCTACCTGTCACAATAGAGGTTAGTGACTGTCCTACCTGTTACAATAGAAGATAGTGACTGTCCTACCTGTCACAATAGAAGTTAGTGGCTGTCCTACCTGTCACAATAGAAGTTAGTGGCTGTCCTACCTGTCACAATATAAGTTAGTGGCTGTCCTACCTGTCACAACAGAAGTTAGTAACTGCTCTACCTGTCACAATAGAAGTTAGTGGCTGTCCTACCTGTCACAATAGAAGTTAGTGGCTGTCCCACCTGTCACAATAGAAGTTAGTGGCTGTCCTACCTGTCACAATAGAAGTTAGTGGCTGTCCTCCTTGTCACAATAGATGTTAGTGGCTGTCCTACCTGTCACAATAGAAGTTAGTGGCTGTCCTCCCTGTCACAATAGAGGTTAGTGGCTGTCCTCCCTGTTGTCACAATAGAAGTTAGTAAGTAAGTAAGTAAGTAAGTAAGTAAAACCTTATTTATAGAGTGCTTTACAGTGGGGAATTAAAATAAACAAAGTTCACAGCTCCAAAATCAACACAGAGGGGGGGGTCTTCAAGAGTTTTTTAAAAGAGTTCTCCGAAGTATAGGCTCTCAGGTCCTGGGGTAGGACATTCCAGAGCCTAGGGGCCGTAGCCCCAAAGGCTTGGTCACCCTTAGTCTTTAGCCTGGTCCGAGGCACCACCAGGAGCCCCTGGTCGGACGACCTCAGGGACCGGCTGGAGGAGTAGGGATGGATGAGGTCGCAGATGTAGGCGGGGGCTTGTCCATGGAGGGCTCTGTAGGTGAACACCAGGATCTTGAAGTGGATCCTGAGGTGCACAGGGAGCCAGTGCAGGGAGGCCAGGATGCAGGATACAGACAAGTAGCTGTCCTACCTCACACATATCATATATTAGGATTACAGCTGCTGTGCAGCACTGGATTGGGGCTGGGCGTTTTGAGGAGGAAGAGGAATTATTTTAAAACATTAAAACATTTAAAATCTTAAAAGTCATGTGTCTGAAATCCAAACAGTACAATGCCTGAGTAGGCATTAGCATGTTTATTCTGCATCACCCGGGGCTTGAACTCACAACCAGATACCAAGGCAAGGTCATGTTCTTGATAAGCCAAGTGAGAAACTGGCAGTTTGACATAAAAAGAAGTATAAATGTCCCAGATAGATATTTACACTGTAGAAATCCTGCACATATTAGTAGGCCTACATAATGTGATAGGAACCACGGTATTTTATTGTAGTCTGAGCATAGGGCCTACTTACTTATAAATGTTGTATTAAATAAATAATGCAGTTTAAAGTTTAAATGAAAAGGCTATAGTCTGGCCTAGCCCAAAATATACCCAAGCAGGTACAGTATAACCTGGACTAAAGGGGTATCGGGCTTAGCCCACAATATACCCCAGGGTATAAAGCCTGTCTGGGTTATTTTATACCCCGAGGTATATTTTAGACTAGGCCAGACTATACCTGGGTATAGTTTGGTGGGAGTTCACCTGGCCGGCTACACCGGCAAGACTAGGTTAATAAAAATATCAGCCGGAGACTGCAAGACTGTAGGGGGACGCTGCAGCTGCCAGACGCAACTTTGGAGTAGGCGTACTCTGGGTAGTCTGCGGCCGATCGCGTTGGATTTTACCGGTCTGGGGCCATGTCTGGGGCGGGTCTAGAGCGAGTTCCATCCGCCGGAGGCAGTTTTGTCGGCGAGCTGAATCTGACAGTGAGGAAACCATGCTCTCGTCCCCCGAGGTCACGTGAGGTTAGCTGGGACTGTTTTGTTTGTATTTCAGTGCAGTTCAGATTCTGTGGTAATGCACTTTAAGTATGAGACTTCTATAGAGTGTTCGACCGTCTTTATCGAAAACCCATGTTAGGGTGAATCCGAGTCTCGTCTCAATTGGTCTAAATCTGGTTAAATAAAGGTTAATGAATGAATAACACTTATCTGATCTCAGAGATGTATGCAGAGCTATCAGACAGCTATTTGGCTTTTGAACTTTGATTATAGTAGTATCGTTATTGATGTTGAGTTTATACCACAGCAGTAGTACTACCGTTTGCCCAACATCATATACCGTGGCGTTTTGGTACCGCGGTCTACCGTTGGTACCGGTATACCGTGCAACCCTAACTCACAGTGGGTCGCTGTCCGAACCGCTACATTACTACTGGGCAAACGCTAGCCTAAGTTGGACAGAGCACCTGGGTTTACACCTGGTCAACAACAAGTGGGGCAGAGGCTCTTGTAGACTCTCAGGCACCAGTCACAGGGGGCCACATCCTGGCCGTTGTCTGACAGAGCCTGTAGAAATCTGGAGTGAGGAGAGGAGAGAACATAGTTAGTTGATAAGATAGTTGCTGGTCTATTGTGATCTAGTAAGCACCATGATTTATTAAGTCACCTCCAAGAAGTGCTTCTCACTGCCGACACTGGAGCCTTGTTAGCAAGGGCCACTAACAATCAAGAAAGCAGGGCATGCACCTTGTGTGCATTAAGTGCTTCATACCCAGGTAATTCTGAAAGCAGAGTCTGGTTGGTGTTGGGGAAGCGGGCATCAAAGGGAGCCGTCCGATAATTCTTAATCTCCTCGACCTCAGCCATTTCAAACGTTTCTCGTCAGCGGTGATCAACACTGCACGTAGATAAAGCACATTACTGTAATCTGTCAATGGCATTAGTACAAAACAGTAACGTTAGCCAGCTGGCTAGAACAGCAATCATTTGGAGTCAGCTACGTCAAGTAGCACAAAGCAAATCACTTTGTTTCACAACAAGAGGGCTACAAGGTTACTAGCTGGCAAGCTAGTCTAGCTAAACCTGTCAGATGCACACAGTTAACTAACTTTAGCTAGTCCTAAACTTGAGTCTCTAATCTCAATTGGTCTAAACCTGGTTAAATAAAGGTTAATGAATGAATAGCACTTATCTGATCTCAGAGATAAAGTGTTATATACAACTGTCGGACAAGTTTGGCTAGAGCATGGATGTACTGTATTAATAGAATAGGGCTAGAGACACAGCCCACTGTAAAATACCTTCTGGCCTATTTGAATCAACACTGCCACCATGTGTTCAAATGTAAGCCTTGCATTTAATTTTGGTAACTACTGCCATCCCCTGGACAGTGGCTGCTAGTACTGGCATCCTCTGGACAATGGCTGCTAGTGAAGACATACAGGCCACAGATGTAATATACATTTCATCATTAGACTGCAATTGCTTGGGCATCACAGAAACATCAACCGACAAAAGAAATAGCACCAGATACTCTTTGGCAGGTTACAAAGTTGTGCGTGCTTTTATTAGCTCTGTATGTAACATTAAAACATGAATAACACACTTAGTAACATTTATAATGGTGTGTTACGCGATTAAGAAATGTCCTTGGGCATGCTTCATGGATCACGGTGCAGCCAACATGCCCTCAGGTCGGAGGTCGACAGTCCACCATTTTAGATCTTCCCAGGGAAGCTCCCTTCCTCAATCTGATCATCCCACTTGGAGACCTGGAGGAGGAAGTGAGGTCATGAGACAAAACAGGAGGAAGTGAGGTCATGAGACAAAACATGACAGTGGTAAGGAAGCTGCTGTTGTCCTTCTGAAGCCCACTGGTGTATATACACTGATAAGTAAAGCCAAAGGATCTGACTGAATGTGTGTAAACAGCATGGCCTGCGTAAACATTTCATCAAGCCCCTTGACTTCATTTAATATTTTACTATCAACTGATTTCAACATCCCAGTAGGGCTGGGAAATATGGACTAAATGTTTTTTTTTTTTGCAGAGGTTTGGACAATTCACTAGGTTATATCTCAATGTCTTGTTTCCTCTCTAATAAATCTATGCTCCAACGTTCTATGGTAAGAGAAAATAAGATTCTTGCAATTAGACATGTGACATTACACCGATAAATACATTTGAATGAACGAGTTAACTCAATTCATCACTCTACCCTACCTCACAGACACCACAGATGTGTAGTATCTGAAGTTACTGACTTTTTGACCAGGCAAGTGATCGCCATAGCATGAAGTCACAACAGGCTTTTAAAAACAGAATCAAAACAGAACAGATGCGGTCTATACTCCATACAAACTCCACCTAAGGTGAGTACAATTCAGACTAGGGATGTTAATGGTTAATCGACTATCGATTCATTGCCAATAAGAATTTACTTGAGTAAGATTTGTTTACTCGATTAATTGCTTGTTAATGGAACAGAACTATTTTTTGGGGAATGAACGTTTTCAACGGGAGTTGCGTGAAATGTAATCATGATTTAAGGTCTGACTGCACATGAGGGCGCCCCGCCATGTAGTGAAGGCTAATTGGGATGCTGGGAAGTTTCAACGACACAGCGGAAGACGACAAAAAAATGAAGCGAGCAAAGCGCAGTCCAGCGCGGGACTTTCTCATCAATTAATCGACTATCGTTTGTTATAGTTAACAGTTATCGATTAATTCAATTCCTTGAAAACCTAGTGAGTACAATTCAGACGCTCAGGTACAGGACCGATCAGAACAGAACAACACAGCAGCGGCATGTAAGGGCAGCACACCTGCTGAATAGCTGAGGCTCCGCCAACAATGTAGCTGGTCTACTGAGCTGATATTGAGGGTGATTTGATTCTGATTTACAATAAGGAGGAGCCTTCCAGTGCAGGCTCTGAACCCAACAGTGGGCAGGCAGTGCAGGAGCAATTTATCTGTCCACATGTGAAGTACCACCAGACTACCGCCGTGCCCACACTCGCACACAACCTGAACACACCAAGGAGAGAGCCACCAATCGGTGTCCCTTAACACTCGGACACGATACGATAGCCTTTATTGATCGCCGGGTGGGGGCATTTGATAAATAGTAAATTATGAATCTAAAACAGTAAAATGTGCATAGCATCAACATCAGTCAGTATTAAAAAGTGCAAGTGCAAGTAGAGGGAGGCAGAGGGGGGGGGGGGGCGGCATACAGAGACAGACAGACAGACAGACAGACAGCAACATCAATCAATAAGGTTGGCCATAGATCCTGCATAAACCCCAGTATCTGCAGTTGGACAGAGCACCTGGGTTTGATGCCTGTACCTACCCAGCTCATGGGGCAGAGGCTCTTGTAGACTCTCTGGTACCAGTCACAGGGGGCCACATCCTGGCCCTTGTCTGACAGAGCCTTGTTGCACCTGTGGAAATCTGGAGTGGGGAGAGAATGTCGAAAATAGTTGATAAGATAGTTGCTGGTCTATTGTGATCTAGTAAGCACCATGATTTATTAAGTCACCTCCAAGAAGTGCTTCTCACTGCCAACACTGGGGCCTTGTTAGCAAGGGCCACTAACAATCAAGAAAGCAGGGCATGCACCTTGTGTGCGTTAAGTGCTTCATACCCAGGTAATTCTGAAAGCAGTTGCGAGTCTGGTTGGTGTTGGGGAAGCGGGCATCAAAGGGAGCCGTCCGATAATTCTTTATCTTCTCCTCGATAACCTCAGCCATTTCAAACGTTTCTCTTGCCAGCGGCGATCAACCCTGCACGTAGATAAAGCACATTACTGTAATCTGTCAATGGCATTAGTACAAAACAGTAACGTTAGCCAGCTGTCTAGAACAGCAATCATTTGGAGTCAGACAGCTATTTAACGTTAAATAGCACAAAGCAAACCACGTTGTTTCTCAACAAGAGGGCTACAAGGTTACCAGCTGGCAAGCTAGTCTAGCTAAACCTGTCAGTTGTAGCCCCAACTGACTAGTTACCTAACAAGCTAGCTAGCCTAGCATAGCATATCATAGCACAGTTAACTAGCTAACGTTAGCTGTGTTTTCTTTAGATAAAAATAATGTTCATATTTAAAAAAAATACAACAACATAGCAATTACACTACAATTTTCATAAAGGAGTAAACAACAGTTGGCCATCCAGGGTCACAGCCAGGTTTATTAGCTAGCTAGCTAGCTAGCACAACCAACCAACCTCGGGCTTCTTCTGTCCTTACGTTTCATAAAACGAACAGCATGCTGGGATACTAGAGTGCGGCGCTCTCATGGGTGCTCTGCGTTTGCTTGGGTTCCTAGAAATCCTGTCCCCCACTAGTTTCTTCAGATAGTGCTGTGATTGCTTTTTTGGTCACTTCATACATTTTCTGATACATTTGAGGTGTCATTGATGACATATTTCGCTGTCAATGTTATCAAACGACTGCATAATATGCAGAATATCATGCGCTTAATAAAGGGTAGCCTGTATAAAACACCAACAATCTGGACAAGGACTTCAGTAACCAAAGTATAAACCAGTTGGTAATCAATTTATTAAATATCAGTTCTTTGATCTCTTTAAAACAGGCAGATAATAAGATGTGCCTGTTACAGAATAGGATAAATATACAGAGCAGCTAATAGTTGAAAATGTAATGATTGCACTATGGAATCCTCAAAGGCAACTCACACAAAGTAGTGGGAATTCACACATATATGTCTTGCTGTGTTTTCTTGTTTTTTGTACAATTTAGTATGAACTATATTTTTATTTATCTATTCTTATTCTGTAAAGCACTGTGTGCTACATTTGCTTGTATCAACATGAGCTATATAAATAAAGATTTCTTTGACAAATGCAAAATACACAATATGCACAGAATGGAGTAAGATAAGAGTATGTATACATACAGTGTGTGTGTGCGGAGTGTAGTTACTGAGTGATGTTTTATACAATGTGTGTGCCGTTGTGATATGTGGTACAATCAGCGGTTGTGTGCAAAGGGTATAGTGTCAGAGGGGGAGGACACAAGCCTTGTTGATGAGGCTGACGGCCGTGGGGAAGAAGCTGTTTTAGTGGCATGAGGTCTTGGCCCTGGTGAACCGCAGCCTCTTGCCAGAGGGTAGTGATTCAAAGAGACTGTGACCGGGGTGGGAGGGGTCAGCCACGATCTTTCTAGCCCGTTTCAGGGTCCTGGAGGCGTGCAGGTCCTGAAGGGATGGCAGTCTACAACCAATCACCCTCTCAGCGGAGCGGATGATGCGCTGAAGTTTGGCCTTGTCTTTTTCTGTGGCGGCAGAGAACCAGGTGGTGATGGAGGAGGTGAGGATGGACTCGATGATGGAGGTGTAGAAGAGAACCATCATTGCCTTTGGCAGGTTGAATTTCTTCAGCTGCCTCGGGAAGTAAGTAAGTAAGTAAGTAAGTAAGTAAGTACTGTAAATACAGTAAGTAAATAAATAAGTGAGTACGTATTGTTAATACAGTAAGTAAGTAAGTAAGTAAGTAAGTAAGTAAGGTCCCGGGAAGTGATGGTGCCCAGGAAGTGTAAGGAGTCCACAGGGGGGTCCGCTGGTGAGTCACTCAGAGTAATAGGGGGATGGGGGGACCGGTTCTTTCTGAAGTCTAAGACCACCTCATCTCACTCACAGGATGGAGGGAGAGACTGAGTCTGGTCCAGTCGCTTTACGGGGTTCTGCAGATACGGAGGTTTACGCAGCGTCTGGGCCAACAGCCCCAAAACGACGAGGACAGTAAAATAGCAAAATGGTTTCAGCGCTGCCCTCGCCTGCCCTCTGACAGTTTAACTCTTTCCTGTGCGCAATGGAGCACTGAGAAGACACAAAAAAGGGGTGGACATAAGTGGCTTCACAAGAAATCTGTGCGAGCTGGAACACAATGTCTAGGATACCGATCTGCTCACAATCCAGTGTTATGGTTCTGGCTGGGTCGGCCCTGCTCACCCCCCTGGTCCCAGACGGGACTCTCGCCCCTGCCCTGGTCCCCCGGTTCGCTCTGCTCGCCCCCTGCTCCCAGTCCAGACCCTCATCCCTGCTCCCGGTCCAGACCCTCATCCCTGCCCCTGGTCCAGACCCTCATCCCTGCCCCTGGACTCTTAAGCCCTTTTTCCCCCTCCAGCCTACTCCCTGACCCTGGACTCATCCTCACTCCCCCACGCATGCCCTGCCTCTCCCCTCCCTGTCTCTCACCCAGCTCTCCCTCACCCCCCCGAGAGACACCTGCGTGCTCTTGTCACCTTATATATTTCCATGCACTATGTGTGTTTTTGCCTTCTTGTGTGTTTGGTCTTGTGTTCGTTGTCTTGTCTTCAATGTGTGTGATTTGTGTCCTCCCAGCCCCAGCTCTGGACACCAGCTCCCCACTAGTCCCACTCCAGTCCCTCTCCACTCCAGTCCCTCTAGTCCTAGTCCCCTCTAGGTTAAAACCCTCTGTTCTAGTCCCTACTTGTTCCCCCGTGTGCTCGCAGCTCCTACCCCTTCAGTCCCCAATTCCCCGTTCTAGTCCCAGTTCTAGACCCAGTCCCAGCCTCATTCCCTGTTCCCTTCCCCTTGTGTCCTAGTTCCCTCTGTCCTTGTGTTGGTGTCTTGTTTGGAATCCCTCTGTGTCCTTGTCTGGGTGATTGTCTGCACCTGTGTCTTATTACAGTATGTCTTGTTGCACACCTGTACGTTGTTCCTTAATTGTTAACCTGGTGTATTTAAGCCCTCATGTTTCCATTGTCCTGTGTTGGTCCATTGTTCATGTTGGTTTGTTGTTCCTGTGTTCCTGTATTTAATCTTATTCTTCATTCAAATGTTGAACCTGCCTCCATCCTGCATTTTGGTCCCAGTACATAAATATACTCTAAGATACTTCATATGTTTATTTTACAAGGACAGATACGGAGGATGAAGCTATAAAAAGTACATTAAGTTAATATCGTGTGTCCCTTTTACTAAGAGGAGAGGGCGAGATGTACTGAGTCCTGGAATGACCTTATTGTGTCTCAGACCATTCCCACCCTGCCCTGTCCAGATGTAAGAGGGAGACTTCTCTCTCCCCTACTCCTGGAGGAGTAGCGCTGGAGACAAGATCAAGACAAAGATAATAGGCGTATACACAGACTACTGCTCAACACATTATTCAGCTTGCCAGTTATTACACAAATCCTCTCAGGGAAATACCTGGAAAGGGGGCTGGTTGACATCAGCACGCTAAAAGCAAACAAAAAAAACCTCTCAACTGACGCAGAAGAGCATTCACAGTCAGCTGTCACCTGTCCCTGTCTGTGAACACCTCTTCAAACCCGACGAACGTCTGACCTTTGTAAACGTGGAGCTTAAGAGTGCGTTCTGGAACACATCTGACTCACTTTGATGTCCAGATTCATATGGTATGTCTTCACAACCTGCAATACATTTGCAGCTGTTCAATATTCAGTCAGTTCTGCGTACCTACGTTCAACTGTAAGAATCTGTCATTACATAAAGTTGTAAGTGGTAGTTAAAGTAGGGGGATGCTGCTTGGTGAAGTTTGCAGAAGATTCCATTTCTCCCCTCTCCTCTCTTTTCCTGTGACCCCCGTCTTCCTGTTGTAGACAAGGTCGAAGGTCACAGGTGTCCCTTTCTTTCTAGCTTCCTGTCTCACTGTTTCCTTCTGGCTCTTTTCAGCAAAGCTGCGACGCTAAAACGAGGCCCTTTTCTAGAAATGGCTGTGTGTGTGTGTGTGCCTGTGTGTATGTGCGTGCATTCGTGCGTGCGTGTGTGCATGTGTGTTATGATGCAGAGCGTCAATACTGGGAGCTTTGTATTAATTTACAAATGTACATAATTGTGAGTGATATGGATACGACACAATGCTGCAATGCAGTATTCCATCCTGTCCTCGTTCTGTCACCCTGTATCATCTAAACGCCCATTGTGAAAGTGAATATAAATGAACATGTTTGAATGGAGACCCAGTACAGTGGGCGTGGAGCCAGACTATTCCTTCTTTCCAATGTCCTGTCTGGTCTGTTATTGTTCTACACAGTCTACGGGCTACAAAATAAATCCAGTATGGCTTCAAGGACCAGCGTTAGTTACCAGACATGTCCCCATTCCCCTTTTTCTGCTGCTCTCTCTCTCTCCCGGTCTCTCTCCCTCTCTCGCTCAGGATATAGGTGTTGTCCAGTGCAAAGGAAGGAAATTCTGTCACTTAGAACAATGGGGCTGATTCTCTATCTATAGACCCAGAGAGTGAGCAATGCTTATTACAGAAAGAGAGAGAGAACAGAGGAAAACAGGGAATAAAACAGAGGAGAGAAAAAGAGGGAATATATTGATGTGTGGAGAATGAAGCAGGCTTGACGCTTAAACTAGGCCTTTTGAAAATGGAGTTTTTGTCTTGGGGGGAAAGGAGAATACGAGGATATTGAGTTGCTTTTCCAGAACTTCGTATTTGAGTTCAGGCGAGGAAAACGTCAAACCCAAAGGACTACTAACACATAACACACAAGAAGTAAGTGCTGTATGGTTAAATGTTTAAATGTTTTATTTAATATGATGCTATTAATTCGTTATGGGCCTTCATCTAACATCTATCCATAGGAAAATCTATATATATAATCTATATATAATCTCTCTATATGTGATCTAGATGTCACTGTATGTACTTTTTCACTTTACAATCTGTGACACAACAGTGATGTACCATTCACTGCTTTTTTGAGAATTGATATGACTATTGATATGACTGTTAAGTTCCTCCTAAATCCTGATATTCCCAGTTCTGCTAAACACTACACTGAATCCTTAGCCTTTGGCAGTGCAATGCACTTCAGATAGGAGTAAGTTAGTGGACAGATCTAGGATCAGCTTAGGGGGAGTAAAGTGAGATCAGTTTCTTTGAGGCAGCCTCATCCTCTGCTAGCAGGAGATAGGCGGACCGGACAGCAAGTGACCTTTGGAGTGGGCATTTCCCTTTCAACACGACAGCTGTGTCTGAGGCCTGCAAGACATGCTTCCTGTTTGGAGAATGAGAAATGACACACACACTTCATTTAGAGGAGCTCTGATAAAGACGTTGTGTATCTGGTGTAATCGACCCTGTAACAGACTCTGAAGCCGACTACGGGGCCAGTCTCTGACGTAGATCTCCCTAATATACAGTAAACTAAGTTACCGTTCACCAGTGAGGCCAAACTCAATGTATTATTTCATGCTGATGATATCATGCCACTGACAAGTTTTTGAACTGACTCAAATCCGAGGATTGTGATCCGTTTATCTGTTGTCTATTGTCTCTGTTTATGACCAAAATAACCGACTGCTGGCTACTGCATAAACACAAACACCCTTTCTTTCTCCCTCACTTTTTCACTCTTAAACCTGTTATTCATTCCCTTTCTACCATCTCTCTTCTATGTACACATCTCTCATATAGACTACCTTCCTCTATTTCTTTCTCTCTCTCTCCTGCTATCCCTCTCTCTCTCTCTCTCTCTCTCTCTCTCTCTCTCTCTCTCTTTCTCTCCCTCTCTCCCTCCCTCTCTCTCTCTCCCTCTCTCTCTCCCTCCCTCTCTCTCTCCCTCTCTTTCCCTCCCTCCCTCCCTCTCTCTTTCTCCCTCTCTTTCTCCCTCCCTCCCTCTCTCCCTCCCTCTCTCTCTCTTTCTCTCTCTCTCTCTCTCTCCCTCCCTCTCTCCCTCTCTCTCTCTCTGGTTCTCAGAGATGGAGGGGTCTGCCAGTCCTCATTCCAGGAAGCTCCACTTCCCCGTGGGCCTCTGGATCAACTCACCCAGGAAGCACTTCGCTAAGCTGGGAGGTCGCTGGCCCAGTGCCGCCTCCGTCAAGTCAGTGTTTCAGCTGCAGCCTATATTCAGCCTCTAGTGCATCACAGTGATCTGTAGCCGGCCGTACCGTGGCCACCGAACCCACTGACCATTTCCTCCCTGTTATTTTCGTCCGTGCTGCCTGTCCACGTCCATTCTGTCAGCCATAACTCACAGGTGACTTGCTGTTTCCGCTTGCTCTCTCTCTCTCTTCCCCTCTCTCCCTCTCTCTCTCTCTCTCTCTCTCCCTCTCTCTCTTCCCCTCTCTCCCTCTCTCTCTTCCCCTCTCCCCCCCCTCTATCTCTCTCTTCCTCTCTCCCTCTCTCTCTCTTCCCCCCTCTCTCTCTTCCTCTCTCTCCCCCCTCTCTCTCTCTCACTCTCTCTCTCTTCCCCTCTCTCTCTCCCTCTCTCCCCCCTCTCTCTCTCTCCCTCTCTCTCTCTTCCCCCCTCTCTCTCTCCCTCTCTCCCTCTCTCTCTCTCTTCCCCCCTCTCTCTCTCCCTCTCTCCCTCTCTCTCTCTCCCTCTCTCTCCCCCTCTCTCCCCAGATCCACCACCAGCTCCGACGCCACCTCCCTCCACGAGGCCCCCTCGGCCCCTTCCTCTTCCCTGTCCGTCTCCACCCCCTCCCTGGCCCCCCCCTCCCCGGCCCTCTCCCCGGCCTTCCTCCGCCCGCGGCCCGGCGGCCCCCAGTCCCGAACCAAGCGCCTCTCGCACCTCTTCCTGCGGGGGCGCTCCAACAGCGACCGTGACCGTGCGGTGGGCGAGAGGGAGAGGGAGTTGTGGGCCCACTCCGCGGCCCCCTCGTCCCACCACTACCTGCCCCCGGCCTCGTCCTCGGCCCCGGGCCTGATCAAGATCTACGGGGACGCCCTGTCCAGCGGGGCCAACTACCGCTCGCTGCTGGCCAACGTCCACTCCACGGCCCGGCAGCTCATCGCCCAGGTCATCACCCGCTACACCGAGAGAGAGAGGGAGGAGACGGAGGACGCAGGTGAGAGAGAGAGAGAGAGAGAGAGAGAGAGAGACGGGGGCGGGGCTAGGGGGTTGGAGTGGGGGGAGGAGCTGTAATTTGACAAATAGTCTGTGTTATGACACCGACTGAAAATTACCTGTGAAATAGTTGTGGAGACACATTTGGAATCTCCCTCACCACCACACAGTGCTCCAGAAATACAGCCCTGAGGACTTCCTGTTGTGTGATGTCATCGGAAAGCCCATCAAGCAGCCAGATGGGGCCGTCCAATGGGAGACGGAGTGCCGGAGGGGCGTGGCCCCTTGGGAATGCCCCTTGCTATTGGTGGACATGTGGCGTCCTAAGGACGGGTTTGAGCGGCGCTTCGAGATCCAGAGGAGGGAAGACTACGAGAGGGAGGAGAAGGAGAGGGAGAAGCAGAGGGAGGGGGAGAACTCAGGTAATGAAACGCCAACGCGAGACAGAACCCACCATCACAAAGCCATGTACTGTAGGTCAACATGAATCCCACCAATATGTACAGATGATCAATGGGCTATATGCACAACTCCAGTACTTCCTTAAATTAGACATGCTTCTCTATTTCCTGTCTTACACTATTGGATGAAATGATTATTCAGGTGTGCCTGATCATTGTGCTGCAGTCAGGCACACCTGATTAATCACTTCATCCAATAGTGTAGGACAGGAAATAGAGAAGCATGTCTAATTTCAGGAAGTACTGGAGTTGTGCATATTCATGAGTTTCAAATGTAGTCCTAGACCTGACATGTTGGGGACCAACACAGGTGTTTCAAATGAATGAATTAGTTCTACTGTATAGGATTCTATTCAGTAGAGCCAATCAGATACAACACCTGTGTTGGTCCCCTATATGGCAGGTGTAGGACTAAATTTCAAACCCATGAATAGTCCATTGAGTGTCGTTCACGGGCCGGTTCAGCTGTATTTTGGCTTATGATGTGTCCGGGTGCCATTGAACCAGGTGTGAGATGGAGGCGGAGCCGAATGGCGTCGGGAGGCGGGCCCGAAGAGGGCGAGCGAGGTCACCGGGGTCGCAACACAGAGCTCAGGAGGAGCATCAGCGACATGAACCTGAGCCTGAGGCGTCGCCAGGGCAACCACGTGGGCGGCGACCCCCGCCGCGCTACCAACCTCCCTAACAATGGTGGCGGGGTCGTCCAGGACAGGAAGAACATCGTGAGCATGATCACACAGCCAGGAGAGGTGAGGACACACATGATCACACAGCCAGGAGAGGTGAGGACACACATGATCACACAGCCAGGAGAAAGAGAAGAAAGAGACAAGACAGACAGACAACAAGAACAGACCAGAACAAAACAACACTGAGACTAACTGGCTAACTAGCTAACTAAACTAACTGACTGACTAGTTAACTAACAAACAAACAGACTAACTAATCAACTAACGAACGAACGAAGTAACGAACGAATGAACAAACTAACTAACTAACTAACTAACTAACTAACGAACGAACTAACGAACTAACGAACTAACGAACTAACGAACTAACGAACTAACGAACTAACGAACTAACGAACCAACTAACTAACTGGCTAATTACCTAACTAACTACCTACCTAACTAACTAGCTGGTCGACTAATTACCTAACTGACTAACTGACTAACTGACTAACTAACCAACTGACTAACCGACTAACTAACCGACTAACTGACTAACCAACTAACTGACTAACTGACTAACTGACTAACTGACTAACTGACTAACTAACTAACTGACTAACTGACTAACTGACTGACTAACTGACTGACTGACTGACTGACTAACTGACTAACTAACTAACTGACAAACTGACTAACTAACTGCCTAACTGACTAACTGACTAACTGACTAACTAACTAACTAACTAACTGACTGACTAACTAACTAACTAACTAACTGACTAACTGACTAACTGACAAACTGACTAACTAACTACCTACCTAACTAACTACAGGCCAAAGGCCTTGGTGAACAGATGGCTTTTGAAAGAATGTTAAACCGAGGTTGAGACGAGAGACAGAAGGCCAGGAATGAACACTTCAGCCAGAGACAGAGCAAGTCATACTGGATGTAGGAACGGGGGCAGAAACAGGAAAAGGCGGCCACACTTGAGAGGACCACACATGTAGGCCACAGAGGACGGGGTGGAGGTGTTAACATCGGCAGCAGTCTGACCATCAGGCCTCCACCCTCTCTCTCAGATTCTGGGGACCAAGATCGGCGGAGTGAGCGAAGTGGAGCGGAGAACCAAGGCGGTGGAGGAGGAGAAGGACTACGCCAACTGTGACCTGGAAGTGATGTCACAGAGCTTGATCCTTCCGCCCACGGACCGGCCCTACTTCTTGTTGCTGCAGGGTTACGACCAGAGCAAGGCTAGACCTGCGTCGCCAGATGATATCACACAAACACACACACACACTCAGACCTACTCACAAACATACACAGATGTGCTCACCGACACACACATACACACAAGCACGTGTACACACGCGCACACACACACCCTGTACATGACATCATACCTGCATGTCTCTAATCACCACATACCATCAGTCTTTCCACTCCTCTCCGAGCCTCTCCCATTCAACTGTGAGCACAAAACAGTCTCACATCAGCACAATACCCCCACAATACCTCTGAGCGCAGCACAAAACCCTCTGTGTCCCCCTCAGCGTCTCTGACAATGACCTCACACAGGTCCCCATTGTAACGAACTGTGGCACACTTCATACCTAATCTCCTGCCTTCTGTGCAACTTAAGATCGCAAAGATGGATGACTATCATAACCACGGCACTCAGATGATAAAAGACTGCCTTACCTGCTCCTGTCTGTCTCCTGTGTGTGTGTGTGTGTTTTGTCCAGGACTTTGTTTTGTACATCATGGCGGGTCACACACATGTGTTCGGGAGGAAGCCCACCATGAGGGAGAGAGAGAAGGACAGAGAGAGGGAGAGGAAGGGGAAGAGGCCCCTGAAGGTGGACGCGTTCCTCTCTGCTCCTGACCTGCTAGCCCGACACCTGCTGATCAGGAGAGACTCAGCTGTCCCCGAGACCCCCTCAGGACAAGGTACTTGTAGCAGCGCCGGGCCGACCTCCTGACCCTAGCCCTCTGGAGGCACCGCGCCAGACAGGCTCCTGACCTTGTCCAGAACAAGGCAGGGGCCCCAGGCCGGCCTCCTAAACCTCTGGACAGTGGACAGCCCTCCGGTCCAGGCAGGACTACAGAGAAACATGGCTAACACATAAGAAGTCATACAGTCACACTAACCCTGTACACTACACTTCCATACTAGGCGACAGGTGCTCTGTAGTACCTTATGAGGTTGATAATTAGTATTACTAAGTACTAAGTATTACTAAGTAATAGTATCCTCCTCCTCTCCCAGCTCTGGCGCGTCCCTTCAGGGGCGGGGCCGTCACGCACAATGGCGTGGCTCTATACAGGGAGGCGGTGCTTAAACCGGGGGATGTGATTGGCCTGGGGGGACACTTCCTCTTCCTGTACCGTGACCCCCGCGTGACCTCGGCCCCGCCCCTGGCGTTGGCCCTGCCCTGGCAGACAGAGGCCGCCTCCTCCTGCTGCCCCGCCGGATTGGTGGACAGACAGGAAGCGCTGAGGCAGTACCTGGGTTCCACCGACGCCCTGATGAGGTTCCAGCTGCGCCACGCGGATGCGCTGCTACAGGTGAGACGGAACCGCTAGAGGAGAACCTCGTTCCCAGGGCGGAGTCCTACTCAGGGCCTGGACACAGTTCTTAATTGAGTTTCTTAATTGCACTTTGGACACCGATGTCGCCGATGTGGTCTCGCCACAGGAGATCATCTCCAAGAACAACTCGCCAGACTCAGGAGGCGGGCCTTTAGCCCCCGCCTACCTCCTGTCCGTCATGATTGACCACGCCTCTAAACACCTTGACCCCAGCCTCACGCCACAGCTACTGCTCAAGGCTGCGAACCTGATCAAAGGGATTGTTTGGGTAAGTTTGCTGAGACGCCACTTTTCATTAGTACGTCTGTGCTTAAAGAATGACACAAATGGGTCTGTCTCTAAACATCACAGGCAGACAGACCCTCAGATGGACAGACAGGCCGGCAGACAAACAGACAGGCAGCCAAACAAGAGAGACAAACATCTAGCGAATGCAGAGACAAATAAATGCAGACAGGGAGTAAGAAAAACAGCCAGAGAGCCAGAGAGCCAGACAGAGGCAGACAGACACAAACAGAGACACAGAGACACAGGCAAACAAACAGACAGACAGGCAGACAGGAAGGCAGACAGACAGACAGACAGACAGACAGACAGACAGACAGACAGACAGACAGGCAGGCAGGCAGGCAGGCAGGCAGTCACAGACTGACAGGAAGGCAGACAGACAGAGAGACAGACAGACCGCCTCGTAGACTGTGACCAGGACCAGGGATGAGCTGATGTCACTTCCCTCCAGCTGGAAAATGTGTTGTAATTGTCCAGGCGGTCAGGCCGGACTCTGTTACCCTTCCACCCCTCACTCAGCCCACACGCAACTCTCTCCTCTGCTGCTCTCTCCTCTGCTCCTCTCTCCTCTCTTCTCTCTCCAACTCCTTTCTCAGGATAACATTAAGGAATTTGGGGAAAGGCATCCCACGCAAAAGTAAGAACATTTCTGCTTAGCGTCACATTTCCTCTGTTTGGGAAGATTTTCTCTCCCAAGCTGAATGAATCACAGTCTCTTTGTGGTTCTGCAGCTTTTCAAAAAATGTTGAGTATGTTAATGTTAGTGGTTTTGCTCTACAAGCACGGCTGTTTCATCATCACTGATAACACCCCGGTGGTGAAACTCTGTGAAATGTATCAGGACATATACTGGGTAACGTTGCTCTGCATACAGTAACGTAGTTGTCCTGTAATGTCAAGTACAGTATGATCTGCTCTGTGCAGCTCTACAGAGCAGGAGGCCGATCTGAGCGCGCCCAGTGTCCAGAAGCTATCGTCTGACCTCCGACCTCTGATGTTCTGGATGTCCAACGCCACGGAGCTCCTCAACTTCTTCCAGGTCAAAGTTGAAACCATGGAGAAAGAGTGGGAGTTTGAGGGTGAGACATAAAAACAAGAATCAATTTAGTACGGCTGAAAGTAAAAGTCAGGGAGTGTACCGTATGACTCATAGATAGATGTTTACTGATGGTTACATTACAGCCCCTGGTGACCCTGTTCTGTCCACCGACATGGACACCTGCTCCGAGGCTTTGGCCCAGCTTGATGATGTCATAATGCATACCTTCCAGCAGTGTGTGTATCACCTCACCAAGGTGAGCGACCATCCGCACGCTCAACCATCCTCCGGACTGGCCATCTTTCAACGGTGCCGTACCGGTCTACATATGATTTGATCTCCTAAAACTAGTGACCCGACGTATATCACATTACCGCAATCCATTTTCCGAAGTAAAGCTCACGTTAAAAGATATTTGCATTTTCGCGTTTTACTTACATTTCAAAAGTTGAACGTGATGGCTTTAAAACTTATTTTTAAATTGTTCCCTCATTGCGCTGACAACCTCGCCCCGGTTAGTTTCAAATAATTTTCAGTAGTTTTTGTTATCATTTTCGTTCGAATTCGTTGAACTCCTGCGCTATATTCTCTAATCCAGCTACGCTAGATTCTCTACCCAGCGTTCCTAGCAACAGCTGCCATGTAAACAGGAAGAAGACAGACCGTTGGCGTAGGCTGCGCAATGAGGGCTCAAACGAAAATAATAACTACTGAAAATTATTTCAAACTAACTGGGGCGAGTTTGTCAGTGCAACGAGGGAACAATTTAAAAATATGTTTTGAAGCCATCACGTTCAACTTTTGAAATGTAAGTAAAACGCGAAAATGCAAATATCTTTTAACGTGAGCTTTACTTCGGAAAATGGATTGCGCTAATGTGATATACGTCGGGTGACTAGTTTTAGGAGATCAAATCATATTTAGACCAGTACGGTCCTTTAAGAACTTAACAGAAGCATGGGTATCTTTCTGCCCCCCGACCCCCCAGACCCTGTACTCCCTCCTCCCCGCCCTCCTGGACACCAACCCCTTCTCCAGCGTTGAGAAGGAGAAGGAACGAGACAGGGCCAAGGAGGCAGAGGGGGACGGGGACGGAGGAGGGGACGGAGAGGGGGACGACGAGTGCCCCCTGCCCCCCACAGTGGCGGGGTTGGTGGAGGTGTACCGGTGCTCTCTGATGCTGTCCCGCGAGGCTTGCCTGTCCCCCCCGCTCACCTCCCAGACCTTCGGCTACCTCTTCTTCTTCACCAACACCTCCCTGCTCAACACGCTGCTGGAGAGAGGTGAGACAGCTGGGGTCAGAGGTCAGCCTACCTCCCCGACATGTCGCCTCACATGTTTTCTTGGCAGACACGTCTAATATGCCTATCTGTTGTGCCATTTGTCTGGTCCTCACCTGTATGAATGCGCTTTACCTCTCACTAAGTCCCGCCCCTCCATGGTTCCAGGGGTAAGAGGGGTCTAGGCTCCTCCTGACCTTTCCAGTCTCCAACCAGGGCTTTATTTGAATGCTGGACACACTGGCACCTCATGAACAAGACCTTCCACATGACACCCATTCACAGACATCTGGGTCACAATCAGAGAAGGCTGGTATCCATGGCCCCTCTCTCTCTCTCTCTCTCATTCCATCTCTCCCTCTGCCTCCCTCTCAGATGGGCTGTTCTCCTGGTCCAGAGCAGTCCAGATCCGCACCAACCTGGACCTGGTTCTGGACTGGCTCCAGGGGGCAGGACTAGGAGACATTGCTTCTGAGTTCCTGAAGAAACTGTCAGTCACCGTCAACTTCCTGTGCGTCCCTAAGACCCGCCTCATCCAGGTACGTAGGACAGCTCCATGTTTAGTTCCAAACTAGAGCTACAGGACTCTACTCTACGTCGATAATGATTGGTCGTTCTCCTGCCTCCATCCTGCCAGTCATCATGGGCCAGCCTACAAGAGGACCACGCCTTGCTAAGCCCCTCCCAGCTGCACCACCTGCTGACCCATTATAAGCTAGGACCGGCCCGAGCCCCGCCCTCCTCCTGGGCTCCTCCCCCTGAGACAGAGCTGAGTGGAGGTAAGAAATGGCGGCCATTTTAGATTTATTTCATGTTCCTTCAATAAAAACCGTAAACTATTGCTTTACTTTTACAAATTGAAATTATGAGGGAGGCCTGCTTGAGAGAGCTTGGCTCTCAGAACACTAACCTACTTTTTTTTGTCTTTTGGCCATTCAGACATATTTGAGAGCTTCCTTGACCATCCCCCCCTCATCCTACCCAACGAGACACCTCGACTGGACCTCTCCCTGCCAATCCCCAGCCCCGAGCTCCAAAAGGAAGTGACACGCCTGCGTAGTTTCTTGTGGGGACTCGATCAAGATGAGCTGCCAGCCAACCAGAGGACTAGGCTTTGAACACTGACATGTTGGAATCTTTGGTAGACGTTGCCTATAGACCTACGCATAACATCATCTGACTTCACCCCAGTCCAAGCCCAAAGCATTAGGGGAAAGAATGTAATCCTAAAGAAGGGGGTGTAATGATTTATTTACATGCTGTTCTAATTAGTTAGTCCCATAGTCCCACTGTAATTACTTGATATCAAAACATCAGACATTTGTTCTGTCCAACTCATTGCCTGGATGCAATTGGTTGAGTTTAGAGCATTTCACTTTGGGAATTAGCTCCAGTGTGATGTTAATCATATCTCATTTAGCCAAACTTTACAGATATCCTTATGTAAGGAGCATAATAAATATACTGTCAATGAATATTAGGCTAACAAGATTTTACATGTAATTGTGAGATGGGAAACTATACGTCTTTCAGCCACGATTTTTATTAGAATATTTCTGGATATTTTTTTTGCCATGTACGTACATATAAATAAAATGTCTGAAAAACTTATTGGACTGTATTTTATAGTACTTCCTTGTATATTGTTGTAGACGTCAGGCCAGCGGTTGGACAGCTGACCTCGTGTTGGCAGGGAGTGTAGGTTAGCCTACTGGGCAGGTGTCTGGAAGGTTCCACAAGGTGGCGACGCAGGACTCGTTCCATTAGCTTTGAATGATGAGTCAACATTGTCAGCGCGGTTAAATTATAGGCCCAGTTCCCTCCAGCCAAAGGCTAATCTTACCATTCATTTCCCATTGACTGTTACAGTAGGCAACAAATAGGCAAATTGGCAAGATAATGTGATGATCAAACACACTCTTTGCCAAGGGGGACTGTCACAGAGGTCACAATGTGTTTCTTTGCTTGGTGGTTTTTCATTTCCTTTCAATACACCGGTGACACATGCTCAAGCCGCCTAATCAGCTCGTTTCTAGTTTAATTAATGCGGCATATCCTATTGTGCTCATAAAATGACCAGTAGCGTTTGGCTGAAATTAGTGCGCGGTTTTCGTGGATAGGCAACAGACGGGTGATGTCATAGTGGTGTGAGTAACATCTGTTTGAGTGACGCGGTCTTTAACGTGTTACTGTAACCAGCCACTAGTTGTCATTGTCTAGCCAGCCAAATTTCTAAATCAACAAACTTTCTAATAGCCAGGTCACAGTGCAGCCAGGAGGAGACGTGTGGGCTTAAAGCACGTAGTTGTCTCGCCATTTGAGCATCCTTCGATTCCCACGACACCACTTTTCTCTAGAATCTTACGTTTGTTTTGCCCTTATTTTTTTGGCTGTTAACCAAATCTCTTCCTCTGTTCCGGTCAGCTACTGAACTTTATTACGGTAAGAAGCACAAAAACAGACCCATGAGTGACCCGGCTTACATCATCGTCTCCGGTTCTGAATACGTCTCCTAATACTCCCCCTACTCAGTTATCAAAGAGAAAGCACGCGATGTTATTGGCCTGTAGTCGCTTATAGATAGTGAATAATCAGAAGAGGCCCCCCTGCGGTCGGAGTCATCAATTCAGTGACTGCGTGATCAGTCACAGCCTCTCAATTGAGATTCAGTGTGGTGTATGAGTGATGGTGTGTGTTTTTGTGCTGATTTCAACTTTCCAGTAATTTAACACAGATGCACTGCCGGGATGACTGAAAACACATGGATTGAGTGTACAGTCTGCTGATTTAGTAATATAATAATAATAATATATATGGAGCTAACAGTTAACCTTTTTGACCCCTGTCTGTAAAGGGCTCTATGACACACACATGGGGTGGAAGAGCATTATGACGCACATTAGTATCCACCACACATTCATCACACTTTTTAGATATACACTTGGACTCTCTCTCTCTCTCTCTCTCTCTCTCTCTCCCTCACACACACACTCGTCTCCCCAGGTGCAGAGTTCCACACCTGTTGGAGCGTCTCTGTAATTAGCTCAGCACAATCATCATTGGTGGACAGAGGAGAGAGAGAGGGGGGGGTGGGGGGTGAGGACAATGGACCAGTATTCTCCCCCTATCATCTCCCTACTTCCTTCTCTCTCCCTTCTGTCGACTAATGAAAGATTCTTCCCTTCTTCAAAGAGCCGGGGTTTCCTACAAAACAGCTGAGTCAGAGGAGAAAAGAAAGGAGAGAGAGACAGAAATAGAGAGAGAGAGAGAGAGAGAAGGAGACAGAAATAGAGAGAGAGAGAGAGAGAGAGAGAGAGAGTATAATACTAGGCAGGGCGTACTGTCATGCTACTGGTACTACTACTCTAGGCCCAGTCGGTCGCCACACCGACACCGGTGAGTGGATTTCCGGAACTGGAGCGTATAATGGTTCCTCTCACGCTATCACCTCCCCACATCTCCGTCGCTGGGAACCGCCACGGCGTGCTCCGGTTACCCTGCGGACGTTCTACCTGAACCTCGCTGCGTCACGAGCCATCACCGGGCCGGAAGGAGGAGGAGGGACTGGACTGAACGTCAGAGGAAATGGAGAATGAGATTACTGACTGAGCGAGTGGAGAGTCTGAGGTCTGAGGCAGGGGAGGGGGGGGGGGGGGGGGGGGCGAGGGGAAAGTGTGAAGGGCTTTTGGGAGGGAGTCCCTGTTCGCCTGATAACAGATATGTTTTGTTTTGTCTCACTCCACTGGTAAACAGTATATCCAGTCAGTCTCTCTTTGACTGGACCAGGCTCTGGGAGGGTGGGATCTGAGCGCGCTCAGACTGACCGGGGGGGTGTTGGAATCTGGAGGAGGTTAGATTCTGGTGGGGAGTGGATTAGGGGTGTCTGGGGGGGCTCTTGTGAGGATCCAGACAGACCAGGGACTGTGGGTTAGACAAGGACTGTGGATGGGGTGGGGGGCGGGGGGTAGGAGAACAGGGGGGAGGGGGCTGGGAGAACAGGGTGGGGGTGGGGGGGGGTAGGAGAACAGGGGGGAGGGGGCTGGGAGAACAGGGTGGGGGGGGGGGGGGTAGGAGAACAGGGGGGGAGGGGGCTGGGAGAACAGGGTGGGGGGGGGTAGGAGAACAGGGGGGTGGGGGGGGGGGTGGTAGGAGAACAGGGGGGAGGGGGCTGGGAAAACAGGGTGGGGGGGGTTAGGAGAACAGGGTGGGGGGGGGGGGGATGGTAGGAGAACAGGGGGGAGGGGGCTGGGAGAACAGGGTGGGGGGGGGGGGATGGTAGGAGAACAGGGTGGGGGGGGGGGGGGGTTAGGAGAACAGGGGGGAGGATGGGAATCTCTATGAGTTGAATGCTGGGCCAGGAGAGAAACCCAGAGCCTCCAGGGACAAATCTGCTTTCTCCTTTGGCCAATATGTTACGTCATCCACACAAACACACACACACAAACACACACACACACACAAACACACACACACACACAAACACACACACACACACAAACACACACACACGTGCACACGTGCGCACACACACACACCCATGCACACAAACACACACACACACACACCCATGCACACAAACACACACACACACCCATGCACACATGCACACGTGCGCACACACACACACACAAACACACACTTGCACACGCACACACACACACACACACACAAGCACGCATGAGATTGCACACACACACACACGTGCACACACACACACACACACACTTACTTGGAGGCTTATAAAGAGCTCCTGTGAGGTCAGCGCCGGCGGGCTGAGGCTGCCCACTGTTAGACCGGCCAGGCAGCTAAGCCTCCGCGTCTCCCTGGCAGCTCCGCCTGCCTCCCCGCCCCGCCCTCCTGTCTGTCGGACGTCTGTCCTGCCTCTGGCCCGCTGTGTGTGTGTGTGTGTGTGCGTGCGTCTGTGGGTCAGCACGGTCAACATGGGCTTCGTGGTCTTTTTTTTTGTTTCCAAAATGTCTGCTACACCACTCCTCTCTTTTCCTTCTTACTCCCTGCCCCCCCCCCCTCCACTCCATCTCTCTCTCTCTCTCTCACCCCCCCCTACTCTCTCTCTCTCTCCCCATCTCTCCCTCTCCCTCCTGGACTCGGGGCCTGTGGGTAGGGCCCTTATTCCGTCAGGCCCCGGAGCTTCTGTCGGAGGCTTGTTCCATTTTGCGTCATGGTGTTGACTGAGCGGACCCCACACTTAACTCCCATAGAGCCATGGGGCAGGGTGGCGGGGGGGCGAGGGGGGGGGGCAGGGGCGGCCAGCGTGGAGGGTAACGCGGCCCCTGCGTCCAGTGCAGTAATCTGATGGCCCTGTTTATTTTATGTAGCTCTCCTTTGATGGAGCAGAAAAAGTCTTTGGGCTTTTTGTTTTAGTACTTTCACTGCCAGGTCAGAGGTGCTCGCCGTGGTTACGCTCAGGAAGAATAATATTTGCCCTCATATTCGCTCCAAACAGGCTTTTTTCCATATTAGTGTCAGGGATACTCTCTGGGTTCCTGGCTTCCACTGATTCGGCACATTGGTGGAAAGGGGTGGCTCTGTGAGTCAACCGCACCTCCATCGCATCCCTCCTGGGGGGGAGAGGGGGTGTCCTCCCGTTCACCCCTGGGGGGTCCTGTCGTACCCCTGAGTGAACCCCTGCTGCACCCCCCCCCCCCCCCCCCCCCCCCCGCTCAGGGGGTGCGTGGAGCAGCAGGCCTCACCAGGCGCGGTAGTGAAGGAAAACACACAAACACAAAAACAACCCCTCCTCCTCCCTCCTCCTCCTCCCCCCACCCCCCCCACCCCCCTCCCCCCCCCCTCCCTCCTCCCCCCTCCTCCCTCCTGGCCGGAGCACCACCCCAGCTGCGTCAGTGTTCAAAGCTCTCCAGGGGTACTGCTTAATGGAGTTAGAAAACCAGAGTTCAGGAGTGGCACGGCCATTACCGTACCGCCTCCTCCCCCTGCGCTGTACTTCACCTAGCTTTGCCTCCGGGTATGAAAACTCACACACACACACACACACACACACGCACACACACATACCCATCTCCCTACTGTCAGCTGTTTTAAGATGAATGCGTTTCGCATGAATGTGGGCTCTGACTTGAAACGCCTTAATTCTCTCTCTCTCTCTCTCTCTCTTTAATTGTTCTCTCTCTCTCTCTCTCTCTCTCTCTCTCGCTCGCTCTCCTGGGGGCATCGTTCATTCTTTTACAAGATAAGACACATTAGGGAGTTTTATCGGGGAAATATTTCATCCCGCCGTAGCTGCTTTATGATTAAGGCCTGAGTGCAGGGAAAGCTGGTCCGGCTCCAGACAAATGACACACACACACACACACATTCACTTACCAGCTCAGTTACTACGCATACCGTGAGCCAGCAGATAATCTCCTATTATGTCCCCCAGGGCGAACCTGCTCTTTCATATTCAACCTACAAACACATACCATATATAGAGATCATAGATGGAAGTTCCTGCCCCCCCCACACCCCCCCCTCCCTGTCTCTCTTCTGTTGTAACAGACTGGTTGAGGCCTCAAATGTGAGTGTGAAGTATGCGCTTGCTCACTCGATGAAGAAGCCTCAGTCCTGAGGTAATAGAGGAGAAAGAGAGGGAACTACTTTAGGGGAGGTGTAATCCAACCCCCACCCCCCACCCCCACTTGGCTGCTTAGAACCATTACCTACTGCTCCCAGATCTGTGGAGGCATGCAGGCAAAGGGGGCGAGGAGACCGCGAGCTCCCAGACGCTGATCCGAGGTCAGACTGGATGTCAGGGGGGGGCGACAGTGGTCCCAGGGTGTATGGGTGACCGGGGGGGCGGGAGGGGCAAGTGGAGGTAGACGGTTGAGGAGTCAGGCCTGCTGAGTCACATAGGGGTGCTGCCAATCAAACCCGTCGACTCACCGACCGATAATCAGCCCCTGAGGCGTTCGTCTCTTCCTTTTCCTCCTCGATGTCAAAACCAAACAGATTAAGGGTGTTTGTTTTTCGCTATGACACCCCTCCATCCTGTCCCATCACACTCATTGTCCCGAATCCCGTATTTTTCCCTCGGGAATTGCCCCCCTGCACTTTCTCTTTCTCTGGCTCACCTCTCTCTCTCTCTCTGTCCAGTTTCATCCCCATCCTCCCTGCTCTCTCCCCAGTGATTGTCGGTGTGCCTGCTGCTGTCTTTTCTAATCTGGGGGGGAAATTCCCTCCAGTGTCTAACGCCAGCATTCCTGACATTCCCGCCATTCTTCCTGGCACTGCGAGGGGTCCGGACCAGATGCGTGGGCGTCGTTAGCACAGGGCAGCCTCTGAGGGCCAGCGCTACCCGACACCGCGCTCACACCGACACTGACCTTCCGAAGGGGACGGTCGAGAGTGATGAATGGACGACGAGAGGAGGAGGAAACAGAATGAGGAGAGGGACCGACAGACGAGGTGGGCGGGCATGACACGGCCATGTATGTAAACTTGGACCCCATATATAGACTGTAATGGATACCTTTCATTTCTGAGCCCTGAGTCACTGAGTGATATTGATAAAATGAGACGTGAGACACCCTTCTCACAGAGCAGCTTGGGTTAATTAGGAGCGCCGGGGATGTCAAAGGGCGTGTAAACATTCTGCACTCCAATAGAAGGATTAAAACGCTTCTATTGAATCCTCTGATGTCATAGAGTGGGATCGTTCTGACCCATGGTACTCCAAAGAACAACATCAGAACTCCAAAGAACAACATCAGAACTCCAAAGAACTACATCAGAACTCCAAAAAACTACATCAGAACCCAAAAGAACTACATCAGAACCCCTTAGAAATCCATCAGAACTACATCAGAACTCCTTAGAACTACATCAGAACTCAAAATAACTACATCAGAACTCCTTAGAACTACATCAGAACTCCAAAGAACTAGAGAAGAACTCCTTAGAACTACATCAGAACTCCAAAGAACTACAGAAGAACTCCTTAGAACTACATCAGAACTCCAAAGAACTACATCAGAACTCCTTAGAACTACATCAGAACTCCAAAGACCTACATCAGAACTCCTTAGAACTACATTGGAACTCCAAAGAACTACATCAGAACTCCTTAGAACTACATCAGAACTCCAATGAACTGCATCAGAACTCCTTAGAACTACATCAGAACTCCTTAGAGCTACATCAGAACTCCAAAGAACTACATCAGAACTCCTTAGAACTACATCAGAACTCCAAAGAACTACATCAGAACTCCTTAGAACTACATCAGAACTAGAAAGAACTGCATCAGAACTCCTTAGAACTACATCAGAACTCCTTAGAGCTACATCAGAACTCCTTAGAACTACATCAGAACTCCAATGAACTGCATCAGAACTTGTTAGAACTACATCAGAACTCCTTAGAACTACACCAGAACTACTTAGAACTACATCAGAACTCCAAAGAACTACATCAGAACTAGAAAGAACTGCATCAGAACTCGTTAGAACTACATCAGAACTCCTTAGAGCTACATCAGAACTCCTTAGAACTACATCAGAACTCCAATGAACTGCATCAGAACTCGTTAGAACTACATCAGAACTCCTTAGAGCTACATCAGAACTCCTTAGAACTACACCAGAACTCCTTAGAACTACATCAGAACTCCAAAGAACTGCACCAGAACTCGTTAGAACTACATCAGAACTCCTTAGAGCTACATCAGAACTCCTTAGAACTACATCAGAACTCCTTAGGCAGAGAAATCAGGTCTGGGCTGTGTCTGCGAAGACTAACAAACCAAGTAACTGATTGGCAGCTTCTCAAGCAATTGAGAAACAACTGTACTATGGCGATTAAAAAAACAGAATCTGACTTTTATCTAAAGAAGATCTCTAACTCTGTAGGAACTCCATCTAGTCTCTGGAAGACTAAATACCCTGAAACGTGGAAACTCCACTGCGGCTTTACCTCGAGGAACTCACTGTTACTGGCATCATTACAGATATTTGACAATGAACAAATAGCATCCAGGTCCTTCATTGCACAACCTTAAGTTGATAAAAAAAAAAAAAAAAAAAGCAGCTGGCAACCTGTAAATCTATATTTTAATTGCGGGGATTTCTGGAACATTTTTAAATACCAATCATATTTTAGCACCACATCTGCTGCCCACTTTCTTGACCTCGCTAAAGCCTTTGGCACAGTTCATGACACATGGCCTGTCATCCATTGGTTTAGACCAAACTGTAGCTGGTTAATATCAGATCAGACAGACCTTACAGTAGTGTGTGCTCGAAGAAAGTGTTAAATCTGTTTATTTGAACTTAAAAGTTCCTCAAGGTTCGACTTTGGGTCCAATTAAGTTCCCTCTTTAGGGTCCAATTATGTTCAGTCTTTAAATTTATATTGGACCCGTCACAGGCTCTGCACTCTGCCTGTTTCCTTCCTACCTCACGGGTCGTTCCTACCAGGTGACATTGCAAGGGTCCATGTTGGACTCGGAACCACATGGTCTGACTACGGGAGTTCCGCAAGGGTCTGTCCTGGGTCCTCTTCTTTTTCCACTTTACACTACATCTCTGGGTTCTGTCATTCATTCTCATGGCTTCTCCTATCACTGCTATGCCGATGACACCCAGCTTGTCCTGTCATTTCCCCCTCACAAGTGGAGGCATGCATAGCTGGGTGTTTGGCTGACATCTCGAACTGGTGAGGATACACAACCTCAAGCTCAACCTGGACAAGACTGAGCTGCTGTTCCTCCCGGGGAAGGGTTGCCTGCACCGGGACCTGGCCATCACCATTGAAGACACAGTGGTAACGCTGACTCGGACTGCAAGGAATCTGGGTGACCCTGGATGGCCAACTGTCGTTCTTGGCACCTACTGTACAGTCAAACCACAAAGTCTGCACACCACTTTCACCTTCTCCATGTTTTATTACCTTACAGACTTATTCTACAATAGATTTGTACAATATTCTTATTCTACAATAGAGTTAATTTTTGCCTCAATCATCTACATACAATAGCCAATAATGACGAAGTGAAAACAGGTTTTTTGAAAATATGCAATTTTATTTATTGACAAATATAGGTTATTTAGGGTTACATATCTATACACACCCGTAGCCTAATACTTGGTTGATGCACCTTTGGCAGCGATTACAGCTTCAAGGTGTCTTTGGAAAGCAGCTATGAGCTTGGCACACTTGTTGCTGGAGATTTTTGCCCATTCCTCTTGGCATATATCCTTGCAAGCTCCATCATATTGGATGGAAAGCATCGCTACACAGCCATTTTCAGCACTTTCCACAGATGTTCAATTGGATTCAGGTCTGGACTCTGTCTGGGCCACTCCTTTGTGCTCTTGGCTGTGTGCTTCGGGTTGTTGTCATGTTGACGTTGTAAATCTTCGCCCCAGTTTGAGGTCCAGAGCGCGCTGAAGCAGGTTTTCTCCAAGGTCTTGGTGTACTTGGCTGCATTCATCTTTCCGTCTATCAGGACTAGTGGCCCCGTTCCCGCTGCTGAAAAACATCCCAACATCAAGATGCTTCCACCACCATGCTTCACTGATGGTATTAGCTCGGTGATGAGCGGTGCCTGGTTTCCTCCAAACTTCACGCTTGGTATTCAGGCCAAAAAGTTCCATTTTGATTTCGTCAGACCAGAGAATCTTGATTCTCATGATTTGAGAGTCCTCTAGGCGCCTTTTGGCAAACTCCAATCAGGCTGTCATGTTCCTTTTACTAAGGAGTGGGTTCCGTCTCGTCAGTCTACCATAAAGGCCTGATTGGTGGAGTACTGCCTAGATGGTTGATCTTCTGAAAGGTTCTCCCATCTCCACAAGGATACGCTGGACCTCTGTCAGATAGGCCCTCGGGTTCCTGCTCACCTCCCTGGCCAAGGCGGTCTTCCCCGATTGCTCAGTTTGGCCAGGCGGTCAGGTCTAGGAAGATAGTGCTTGGTGGTTCCAAACTTCTTCCATTTACGAATGATGGTGGCCATTGTGCTCTTTGAGATCTGTAAAGCTGCAGAAATGTTAATGCACCCTTCTCCAGATCTATGCCAGATAATTTCTTTCACCCATGGCTGGGAGTTTGCTCTGACGTGCACTGTCAACTGTGGGACCTTATATAGGCAGGTTTTGGCAATCCCCAATCATGTCCAATCAATTGAATTTGCCACAGGTGGACTCCAATTGAGTTGTAGAAACATCTCAAGCAGTATCAGTGGAAATAAAATGCACCTCTGCTCACTTTTGGATGTCATATCAAAGGATGTGCACACTTGTGTACATATTATATTTAACATTTTGAATTTTAATAAATAAGCACAAATGTCTAGAAACCTGTTTTCACTTTGTCATTGTGGGCAATTTTGTGCAGAATTTTGAGACAAAAATCGAACTCAATCTATTGTAGAAGTAGAAGTAGTAGAAGTCTGTAGCGTAAAGAAATGTGGAGAAGGTGAAAAGGGTGAGCATACTTTCCGGCTTGACGGTATCACATCCGTTACATACTTTCAGATTCTTCCCTGCCAGAGCTCTAGAACATCAGGAGGATTTGCCTTTCCTCATTCAGGCTCTTGTCATCTCCCGAATGGACAAATGCAAGTCCCTCCTTGCTGGGGCCCCGGCATCAGCCATTAAACCCCTGGAACTTGTCCATAAATCTGCTGCTCGCCTGGTGTTCAACCACCCCAAGTTCTCCCACACAACCTCCCTTCTCCGTTCTCTACACTGGCTCCCTGTAGCAGCTCACGTCCAGTTTAAAACTCTGGCGCTAGCCTACAGGACAATGAAAGGAACAGCTCCCTCCTCCCTCCAGGCCATGGTCAAACCCTACACCCCCTCCCCACCACTACGCTCTGCTACCTCGGGGCAATTGACTGGCCTGTCACTCTGAGGCCCCTGCGGTCAATCAACACGGTCACGGCTCTTTTCTGTCCTGGCCCCGCAGTGGTGGAATAAACTACCCACTGACGTCAAGACAGCAGAGTTGCTGCCCATCCTTTGCCACAGGCTGAAAACGCACCTCTTCAAGAAATACTACCAGGATCCTCCCTCTTAAGCAGCTATTGTATTTATATTTTACTACTCTGCACTTCGGCTTTAGTACTTGTAGTCCATGCACGAATAAAGTAAAAGAAATGAAAGAAGAAAGAAAGAAAGAAAGAAAGAAAGAAGAAAGAAAGAAGAAAGAAGAAAGAAAGAAAGAAAGAAAGAAGAAAGAAATAACTGGCATACTGCGGCCCTGACTCACTTTCTGAAAACGATAGGTAGTTACAGCAGCGAACAAAGAGGCACGTTAAGCGTGTTTGAACCTTTATCAACAACACACGCTAGACAGAGCAGCTCCGGACGGGCGCGAGGGAACGGCAGGGAGGTCAGAGCGCTCCTCAGATGAAAGACGCGCTGGCCATTATCGTTACTCAAAGACGGGGAATGTTTGAGGTGATAGGAAGAATGCACACAAACACTTTGTACAGGACGGCCTTCCACGCTGTCCAGACGCAGCAGAGGAGGAGGAGGAGGGCTATTAGGAGGCACTTTGGTCATAGTTTAAGTAAACAGTGTCAGTAAATGTATTTTTATCTCCCCAGTAGCATGCGAGGCATTTTACGTGGCACCGCACCAAACTTTCACACATCGTTGCATCAGTCAACAGAAGAATGGCAGTTAGCGGTCTTTTGTTTGCTTTCGCGCATTCAGTCTTCCTGCTGTGTCATAGCATAAGTTATCCTGGAAGATCTCATTTGTTTTCCTTCGCATTTCTATTGTAAACAATATCCCAGCACTCGGAAAACTCATAAATATAGCTCAGCTCACACAGTGATAAATACTGATGGGACATGATATTAAATTTCCCTTGTAGACTGCGTCAGCCCTCGGATATGATGAAATGTACACAAGGCTCCCATGCAGCTAATTGACGAACAGGAAATGCACAATTACACTAACACTCTCGCAGAGCGAACACAACAGCACGAGCGATAGGCTGTAATCCGGTGCCATTGTTATCATATGTTGATTTATGATAGGGTGTATAATGGTCACTGGGTCTAATGGAAGGCCAGTGATTGAGAGGCCAGACGTGCGTCAGTGTGTCCAGAGACAGACTAGGCCCTGTCAGATTCGGCAGTGGGGGTTTAATTGCCGGATTACTGAGATGGTGTGAGATTTAATGACACTGTAACATACGTAAGCATGTGTGTGTGTGTGGGGGGGTATCCAATTTGTGTGTGTGTTCACAAAAGGGCACCCTCCGCCCCCCCCCAGTGTGTTTGGGGTCACGTGACGTGGACGTGGACACATTTACTCAGTGGGACAAACTGCGACGTCACAGAATTCCTCCTCCCTTTGTCCCCCCCCCCCTCCTCCTCTCTCAGTTTCCCTGCAGTGCTTGTCAGCAGCTCTCAGCTTCCTTAGAAAAACATGACAACAGGCTCAGTGTGTGGTTGACGCAGACGCAGGCCACCGGCTTGCTGGCCAGGTCTGATACAGTGTACATCTCACACACACACACACACGCACGCACGCACAGACGGTGCGGGACAACAGACAAAGACTTGGAGAATGCGATGTGTCTCCTGGGCGAATCTGTCACATGCCAAAGAATGCGCTAAAAATAGAGTCCCTAACTGGTCTTTTTCACTTTCTATGTCCTTGTCACTCTCTCTGCTCCTGGCCAGGGGGTATTTGAGACAGCTGACAGGACTGATTAACAGTTCATATGCTTACAGGCTGTTCATGTCACCGTCCGGTCTGCTTACATGTTTGTGTTGTTCTGGTCATTTGGGGCCTCTTGTATCAACAGTCCATTCAACCCTATAACCCCCATCAAACCCACATGAGGCAGAGAGAGAGAGAGAGAGAGGGGGG
>NC_140243.1:20361777-20411777 GCF_949987555.1 Borostomias antarcticus | reverse complement strand
CATGTGTGAGGGTATTTGTTTGCATGTGTACGTGTGTGTTTGTGTAAGTGTGTAGTGTTTAAGCCCCATCGCTGTCCTCCTCCCTGTGTGTTGGTGTGTGTTGGTGTGTGGACCAGTTCCCCCTTCCATGTGTGTTAATGGTGTTGGTCCTGTGTGTTAACAGTGTTGGTGTGTGTTAATAGTGTTGGTGTGTGGACCGGTCCCCCCTCCCTGTGTGTTAATAGTGTTGGTGTGTGGACCGGTCCCTCCTCCCTGTGTGTTAATAGTGTTGGTGTGTGGACCGGTCCCTCCTCTCTGTGTGTTAATAGTGTTGGTCCTGTGTGTTAATAGTGTTGGTGTGTGGACCGGTGTGTTAATAGTGTTGGTGTGTGGACCGGTGTGTTAATAGTGTTGGTGTGTGGACCGGTCCAGTCACTGTTTCTATGCAACACGTTAGAGGCCCCTTCTGGACAGCCCCTCTCTCCTGCTCTGCTCTGCTATGTCTCTCACTCTTTCCTTCACCCTGGAGAGGGAGAGAGGGAGAGAGGGAAAGACGAGGGAAAGTGGAAATAACAGGCCGATGTCTCAGGAGGGGCAGTCTGAAAAAAAGACGGGGTGAGAAAGAGAGAGAGAGAAAGAGAGAGAGAGAGAGTTCTGTTTATGTATTAACTAAGGTGGGGGAACATGTCATATTGAGTCTTTCTGTACATAAACATGGATTAAACAACTGAAAGTTTATTTAGTTAATTGTTGGACATTCTAAACATAAGCGCAGCGAGACAGCGAAAGGTAAACGGGGATATGTTGGCTATAAAGCACACAGGACTCAAGATATGCCGATATAAAATGAAACAATGGCCTTTTTAAACTTCTGCAGTGATAGAGAGAGAGGGGAAGAGATATGGAGATGAAGAGATTAAAAGGGAGATGTGCTGATACGCACAGGTAGCGGGGATGGGACGGAGGAAGTGCCGGAGATAGTGACAGGACGAGAGAAAGTGATACAGACAGAAAAAACAGAAAAAACAACGGAACATTTTTTAGGCTACATTTCGCAAAGGGAGACAGGCGGCGAGGGAGGGGAGGAGGAAAGAGAGAGGGAGAGAGAGAGCGTGTGTCTGTGTGTTTTTATGAATGAAGTGACTCAGAGCGGCGATGTGTCATAGGCCCGACGTCTTTATAAAGGAAGTTTTAAACAAGCCTAAACACTTCACTGCGCGCAAAATTGGACTTAACACACACTCGCATCCCTCTGCATTGATCCGTCTATCCCTCTCTCTGTCCATCTGTCTGTATGTCCGTCTGTCTTTACCACTTCTGAGAGATACGAGGAGTGATCTCAAACTTTACTCAGCAAAAAAAAAGTTTCGAGACATCATTTTGTCTTTCTCTGTCGGATGATTTTCCGTCATCCCTCGTCCTTCCTTCTCGTTCATTCATTCTCTCGGTCTTTACTCCACCGACTCTCGCCTCCTTCGCGCTGCGTGCGGAGTGTCGAGAGAAGAACCTGGAGCACGTGACAATTTCCGGAGTTCAATTTATTTATTAATTTTCAGTCTTTATTTATTTATTTATCTTTTGATTTGTTGTTTTATTTATTGTTTGGACCCGAACAAATATGAAATGTAAGTGCCTTTATAATTTCCTCTAAAATCTACAATTTTTTTTTTTTACTGTTGTATTAATCTCTTATATTGACGTGTCTCGACTATTGCACATTCTTGTCTGCCTATTTACAAAATTATGTGCTTAATGTTACCTAATATTTAATCTAGACTACTATGCTAATGCTACATAATTGAATGTCTACTTCACCATTGACGCTTAAGTGACCACTTAGACTTGTATGGACATGTTAGCCTAAACAGAACTGATCAAGTTCCTAGTCAAGTTTATTGTCACACCCCCTCTGCTAGACGACTACAAGTGAGTGAAATTCCTAGGTGCAAGTCCTTTAATGCGCAGCTACAATAAAAACATATCACATAGCCTATAGTAAAAGTTAAAAGCAGGGTTTCTTAAAGTTTAACAAAGACTATAGGGCTCAGCTTCTCTCTGTGTCCGCTGGCGCACGTCTCTTGTGGTTCTCCTGTAATTACACCGGCATTTATCATTTCAACAGCATTTGTGGCTCCTTTTTAATACTTTGCCTGCGTTACCTTGTATTTGAACTTGAAAGGGAAAGAATGAATGAGCTTAGTGTTTAAGAGTTGTCTTTGCTTATACTACCATTCACGCCGCATCCTACAACTCCCGTATCCTATTGCAGGTGTGACAATCAGAAGCATTCATTCAGTTGTTTATGGGTGCAGGGATGGTGATATTTTGTGGCATACCTTCTAATGATAATAATTTGCATTCAACTTGTGAAAACATGACGGTGTGGTGGCAGTAGTAGTCCTAGAGGGTTCCTGAGCCAAGTCTGCGACCGTTGTTGATATGATGGTGCAATATCTCTCTCTGTCTCTCCCTCTCTCTCTCTCTCTCTGTCTCTCTGTCTCTGTCTCTCTCTCTCTCTCCCTCTCTCTCTCTCTCTCTCTCTGGAGAACTGACATCGCCTGGGGTCATTATCATTACCGCGGGATGATGACAGCGCCTCCGCAGAAGCGACATCGCCTAATTGCTTCCGTTTTCTCCCTCCCCCGCAGTGCTGGTAGACTCCTCCTCATCTCTGCTCCTCTCGCTGCTATTGGCTCAGCTGCCTTTATTTACGTCCGCCTTCCCTGCTCCTGTCCATCACCGGCGGCTTCACCACGAGCTGGATAAATTGACCAATCAGACGAAGAATCTACTAAAGATCACGAATGATCTGTTGGTGAGTGGAACGTGACTGTGCTGTCATAGGGGGTTGCAAGCATCGTGGAGGTCTCAGGGTGGGTGGGATACTCTGACAAGGCTGTCAGAGATTGAGTTGCCTTGACTGCGCTTGGCCTCTGTCACTGCTGTCACTGGACCTGTTTCATCATGGTTGTTGCAGTAACTCTCTCTCTCAATAAAATGCCAGTCCCCCTGGTAGGCTTAGCCTGCTCCTGGACAGTAATACCCTGCACAATGCTGGAACTGAAACGAGTCATCGCAGAAGTATTCACAGGGACTTTGTACCATGCTCTCTCTCCTGGTTAAGCACTTTGCCTGGTGACAGAACCGCCCCCCTCGTACTGCTAGAACAGGGCAGGCACAAGAGGTCTCATTGTGGCTGTGATCTGATTGGTTTGGTCAGCCAATGGCCTGGTCAGGTGATGTCAGGCCCAGGTGTTGCTCCAACCCTCATATACGCTTATCTGACTCCCAGATAGGACCTTGTTACTGGACTACTTGATCCACAGTCTCCTCTCTCAGTAGAGGGGAAAGCAGATCGCTCCTGTAGTTTTTCCAGTCAATAGGTTGAGAGGATAAGGGATTCTGTAGGTGAGATGTTGATGCTTGTTGTGTGCAGCGTATTCAGCCTCACTGGCCTCACATCATGTATACATGAGCGGTTTGAGGCCACGTCAGATTGGAGTCCAGATTAGAGGCCGGTGGCCCGAGGCCATCGTCCACACTACCTTGAACCCGAGTGTCACCTTGTGTTTGATCAGGTGAATAGAGAACATGCTATCTTGGGATCTTCGGTCACACATGGCTGGAAAAGATTCTATTTTTACATCATGCAAATCAGAGGCCAGTGTTTGTTTAAGGTATGACATAAAAAAAAGGTTAGCTACTCTCTCTAGATAGTCGAGCAGGTGTGTGTGTGTGGGTGGGTGTGTGTGTGTGTGTGTGTAGTTTAGTTTGTATTGAGTAAAATAGCCAAGGACGTTCTGTTGCCTGTAGTCCGCCATGAGCCGCAGATATAAGGAGGTATGTTCAGAAAGGGGACAACACTACACAGCAGCGCCAATGTGCCACTGTGAAAAATATGTTGTTAGTTTTTCATGCAGCATTTATTTTGGTTTCTTGTCTTGGTGTGCGGAGTTCCACTGAGCAGGGGTCAAGGATAGGAAAGAAAAATAGAATGGGAGTCAACGGAAAGTCCCCTCAAGAAAGCAATAAAACTGCATGTGGGTGCGAGTGTGTGTGAGAGAGAGAGAGAGGGAGGGAGAGAGAGAGGGAGAGAGGGAGGGAGAGGGAGAGAGAGGGGGAGAGAGGGAGAGAAAGAGGGGGGAGAGAGAGAGGGAGAGATGGAGGGAGAGAGGGGGGGAGAGAGAGAGGGAGAGAGAGGGAGAGAGAGAGGGAGAGAGGTAGAGGGAGAGAGGGAGGAAGAGAGGAGAGAGAGGGAGAGAGAGGGAGAGAAAGAGATAGAGAGGGAGAGAGATAGGGCGTGAGAGAGAGAGACACAGAGAGAGGGAGAGAGAGAGGCAGGGGGCAAGGGAATGTATTCTTGAGTGTATGGCATGTTGGCTAGTGCATGTGAGTGTACTGTATATGTGTGTGTGTGTATGTGTATGTGTGTGTCTGTCCATTGAGTGTGCTGTAAATACTTGTGGTTGTGTAGGTGTGGTGTTTAGTGTTTAGTTTTTTGGTCGCCACAGCAAAGTGACCCGATAAAAATCAGAGAGATTTATCACATTCCAGCATTTGCATTCAGGAAGATGGGCGGGGGGGGGGGGGGGGTGCAAGGTTCAGTCGAGTGAGGTCATGGTTTGTGATGGAGAGAGTGAGAAAAGGAGGATAAGAGATGGAATTACAGGCAGACACAGCAACCTCAGCAGATCAAAAGATCTGAAAGGTGGATGAGAAGTGGTGAACAATTTGTGTGTGTGTGTGTGTGTGTGTGTGTGCCTGCGTGCACACGTGTGCATGTGTATGACTGTATGTGTGTGTCTGTGTGTGTTATGAGAGAGAGGGAAGGTGGAGGGGAATGGAGAGAGAGAGGGAGGAGAGAGAGAGGGAGGAGAGAGAGAGGGAGGAGAAGTAGACCACCTCAAAACAAAACATTAGCACCACAAATGCACGTGAGCTTTTACCAAAGACTGATGGGCAGAGGAACAGATGTGAGAAAGAAACAGGAAAAAGGGCTGCGGACACAACAACAATGATAACAACAACAACAACATCAAAAGTCCAGCTGCAAAACATGGAAGCAAACGCTTGATGAGGAAAACAAAATAATAGGATGAGGAATTGAATAGGCTACAGCCCGTTATAGCCCAAACCTGGCTGTTCCAGCTTGCTGTTGCTAATTGTATTATGCTTCCCTAATAGGAACTCTGACGCACGTCATATCAGTCAGTCTTGTTTATTCCTTATTAAATCACGCAGACGCAAGCCACGCTAATCAGGAGAGCGCTGGGAAGAACCTCCGGGTCTCCTGTTAAGTCGTTCGTCTCCCTCTAGTGGCCGTAATAAACAGTGCAGTTGGTCTCCGGTCAATACGGAACACAGCAGCTCACTACGTCATTCCAGCTTTTTATAGAGGCGACCCTGGAGTTTCCCTGCAGCCCGGTGTTGTCTGTGCTTTCTGAGTCTTAGTCACCGCGTCTATATCGTTATCCTCTCTCCCAGGAGAGAACATACTGTGGTTTCAGGTCACCAGCTCTTCTTGTTGACGTTTGGGAAGTTGATTCTGGGTGAACTCTCTTTGACCCGACCACGCTGCTCACTCTGAACTGACCAGAGAGTTTGAGGACAGAACCAGGGGCAGCCCACAGATCCAATACTGATGGGTGATCCGGATCTTTCTGTGGTTTGTGTGAGGATGGGCACTGAGGACAGTACTAGGCAGTGAGGAGGGACTAGGCAGTGAGGAGGGACTAGGCATGGAGGAGGGACTAGGCAGTGAGGAGGGACTAGGCAGTGAGGAGGGACTAGGCATGGAGGAGGGACTAGGCAGTGAGGAGGGACTAGGCAGTGAGGAGGTACTAGTCAGTGAGGAGGGACTAGGCAGTGAGGAGGGACTAGGCATGGAGGAGGTACTAGGCAGTGAGGAGGGACTAGGCAGTGAGGAGGTACTAGATGACTGATGAAGTGTTTTGTTGTGTGTTTCTCCTCTAGAAAGAGCATTTCTCTGACCTGGACCTGGAACACCACAGGTTCAAGTCACTGCCTGTAATGAACAACAGGGCAAATGACTTAAACTCCCTTGAGGTACGTGTGTGTGTGTGTGTGTGTGTGTGTGTGTGTGTGTGTGTGTGTATGTGTGTGCTTCCTACAGCTTTAGCTCCCTGATGCATCGTGGCACCGACCATTAACAGCTTCTCTCTGACCTCCAGCTGAAGCCCACCCTCTCTCAGCTGCACGCAGACCTGAAGACGTTTGAGCACCACTTCGAGTGGCTGAACCGGACCTCGAAGAAGCACCACCACCCCGCCCTGCCCAAGCTGGCCGAGGTGATTACCCTCATCAAGTCCCTCAACGCCCTCATACTGCGCCAGGTAAGCCTGCTCTTTCACAATGTTCAGGTTCAACGTTTTATTATTTTGTCACATGCGACGTCATACTAGAGCAGTACAATATATAGTGAAATGTTTTGCGCTAGTTCCTGAGTGTTTTCAGTAAACAAAGTTTAAAAAAAATAATAATTAAAAACTGAGTAAAAAGTAGGGTACAAAAGATATATAAATCAAAAAATGTGAGGGTTAGGATACAAAGAATGTGAGTCACTGTAAACTATTGAGATAAAACCCCTTGTAAGCTCGGCATGTCACAATCAGTGTAGTGGTTGTTCTTGCTGAATCACTGCAATGCGTTATTGTGTGCCAGTCAAGTCCACTATTGTGTACAGTAAACCTAACCCAGGTCTCTCTCTCTCTCTCTCTCTCTCTCTCTCTCTCTCTGAAGATGGGGAGAGTAGAGGCTCAGAGGCTCGCCCCCGCCACGCCGTCTCTCCCTCCTCAACTTCACTCCCAGTTCGAGGTCCTCCAGTCCTCCCACGAGCTCCTGCAGCAGTTTGAGCGCTTCTGTAACTGGGCGTACCGAGCCTTCCTCAGCCTCAAGCAGAGCCCCCGGTAGAGACCTGCCTATAGGACCCAGAACTACAGCACTATTAGCCAACAGGGATGCACGGAATCCTCGTTTCAGCCAATGGGGATCGCGACCTTGTTCAAGCCACACTACAGCCAATGGTGTCCTACGAAAGCCACACTACCAATGACCTGCAACAATGCTCCTCCTCCCTAACATCATAGCCAATGAGGATGCTCTATATATCCACACTACAGCCAGTTACAACCCTCAACATTCACACTAAGAACATCGCTATTGATTTACGATGAACACGTCATGTCTCCCCATCCTAAATGCCTTGTTTATGACTGTTTATTATTTATTTATGTATTTATTTATTTATTGTTAGTTATTTATTTGATGTTATTTATTTGATATCGCAAAATGTCACTCTTGTCATTATTTCTTACTTTATAATTGTGAATTTAGTATCCTCTTCATTCTCCTGAACTACTCTGTTGTCCACAACCTTGTCTTAAAACAAAACAAAATCAGCCAATCAAAACAGAGACCACACAGTAGCACTTCCTGACCCCTATTTAAGATACTGATTGTATTTCCTGTTTCTTAATTCACTCTTGCCTTTCGTGATTTCAAAAAAGTATTTAATTTCATTCAGTAGAATCAGCAAACAGTGCAAGTTGTTTTTTCTTACTTACAGTGCTGTCTATTAACTTTTAGATACAGATGTAGATTGGGTGTTACTTATATAATCTTTCAACCATGTTGTGTGTGCCACCAGTTTAAAAAAACAAACATTTCAGCTAATAAGAAATAGATTGTAGCGATGCCCGTTTCTGTCAGGGTGTCAACCCAGAGGAGGAGAGTCAGTAGTTTCCTGCGTAAGATCGGCTAAGTTGCTATGTACAGTATCTCTGTTTCTCTGATGCTGAAAAGGAACTGGTGACAAGATGAACATTGGGTTAAAGTTGTATGAATATTCTGTGTTGCTAAGCACTGATGGACCTGATTAAATTCTTTGCACAAGCTTGTTATGATCGGCCTCACGATAGAGCTGGCTGGCTGGTCTTGGACCTGTGCCTTGGGGTGCAAATTATATTTGAGTCTTTTTTTAACAATGTAAAAGACCCCAAGCCTTAAAATACTATGTATTGTGATATTGTGATACTACGGTTCTGTACAGCTGTTTATACTTGTACAAGAATGTAAATTGTTGTATACAATGTAATAATGTATTATATTGTAGTTTTCTATGATATATCATGTAGAATACTCCTTCAGTGCTATCCCTATCATTGTTTCATTATCAATAGGCTATTATTCTATCTTAGCTTTTTTTTTTTTTTTTTTACAGTATTTACTATTTATTTAAGTTACTTTGGTGGAATTATTTATTTGTGCTGCAGAGGAGCAAGTCTTCTCGTAATTTTTGTACTTTTATACTGTTTAATCCCAATTTTCCATTGCGATGCTATCGTCCATGCTGGAATTATTGCGGTGGCCATCATCACCATGCCAGAATGTTGTGGATGCCCTTTAAGATCTCTGCCATACAGACTGATCAGCCAAATGTGAAATGTGTGCCTTTGGGGAAAAAAATAATAAAGATTGTGCACAATGGCATGAAACATCTTTCACTTTTATATCAGCAGGACATACATGTTTTCTGAGTGATTTCGTCAATTAATATGTTGAGTAGGCCTACATTGTTCGGTTGGCCTGGTCAGGTCAGGGTCAGGCTGCCTACCAACCGACAAACTACATTACCCATGAGCCATTGTAACGAGTAAGAACAGAACGCCTTCCCCGTTAAGCGTAATCACTTTTAATAATCCTTGAGATCATCAAAGTCATAGAAATTGTATTTATGTTATTAAACTGGAGTTTATTCAGTTATAGCAACTATGATAGTTTTTAAGATATAACCGCTCCAGACCACAAATTTGACTGTTAAACCTCTGAGCCAATGGGAGTGGTTTGTTTGGTGTAGAACAGAGCCAATAGCTATCGTTGTTCTTAGAAGGCGGTAGCGGGTGGATAGCTGCTAGTTAGTTTGCGCTTGGTTTATTGTTAAGGTTGTATGGATTAGCACTGCGGGTCTCAACCCCTTTTCACAATATCAACAATAGCATTAACGATGAGTTAATGCTACAAGGTGAGTAATAGTTCGCATTTCAGCCCTGCATCATTTCAGTCGAACATAGCTCTAGCGTAAACGAATTCGCACTTACGTGGGCATAGCTAAATACACTCGCTGCCCGGTTCCAGATTGTTTTAGGACAACATCATTCATGGATTCTAGCCCACGTTTGCTCTTTTAGGACCTTGAAATATTGTGCATTGATCTTATAATTTGGGTAAAAGTGTAGAATCGCATTGCACAGAAGGGACAGACAGATGCAGAAACAGAAAGACGGCCAGTGGCAGTCAGGGAGGGGGGAGCGATGGGCAGGGAGAGGGAGGAGGGGCTTTAAAGGAATAGTCCGATCAATTTTTGGCCGACTTTAAACAGAACGCCCAGGTTGTTGTGAACTTAAAGGTTAGTGACACTTGGTTCTTATTTGGTTTCAGAGTTAATTGAGGAAAAGAACCCAGAGCTGCAGCAACCGCGGATAAATCCCACCAGCAATGACTGAGAAGGAGAGAAAAAATAAGCTGATGCAGCCAAACTAGCACATGCCCACTTGACACAAAACACAAGCTGTCAAACCTTCTGCCTCATCATGGCAAACTCCGTGGCCACCTTGGTGGTCCAAACAGAACTCTTACAACCGCAGTCCTCCGGCTCCCTCTCCCCCTTCCCCTCCCTGCTGGGCTCGGGGGAGGAGGGGGAGGGGGGCGACGAGGAGGCGGAGAAGGGGGTGGTGGAGGGCGGGGAGGAGGTGGTGCTGGAGATGGTGACGTCGTCGGCGGTGGCGGGGGAGGCGCATCACCAGGAGCACGCCGACCACCCCTTCCAGTGTCTGGACTGTGGCAAGAGCTTCAAATGGTCGTCCAGACTAACCCACCACCAGCGGAGCCACAACAACGAGAGGCCCTACCGCTGCAATGTCTGCCCCAAGGCCTTCAAGGGCTCCTCCGCCCTGCTGTACCACCAGAGGTGTGTAGGAGGAGAGAGCAGCGGAAAGAGAGACTTTAGAAACCCCTAAAGACCTTTCCAAACCCTGGTCTTAGACACTCAGGTCTGCCAGGGGACAATGAAGAGATTTTATTAGAACAAAACCCATACTCACTTCATCCTGTGTTTGGTGTGTGATGTGAACAGGTTCATTGGAGTAGGGGACTAATTGTTCAGATTGATTTCTGAAGCCTTTAGGATAAATGGAGCATTGGAAGTAATGAATGGACTAACATCCTGTTCAATTGTTTGTTATTGTTTGTAGGTCTCACTCAGGAGAGAAACCATATAAATGTGAGGACTGTGGCAAGGCCTTCAAGCGCTCTTCTCTTCTCCAGGTAGGACACTAAGGGGTTGCATACTAACTTGGTAGGATACTAAGGGGGCTCACTTGGGTCCAGGAGCTTTGCATTTTATCTTGTTGTCTTTGGGTAATCAATACGTTCTTTGACCTGTTCCTGATTCCTCCTCCAGGTCCATAGCAGCGTCCACACAGGCCTGCGCACCTTCCAGTGCCCCTACTGCCCCCTGACCTTCAAGTGGAGCTCCCACTACCAGTACCACCTGCGCCAGCACACGGGCGAGTGCCCCTACGCCTGCGACAGCTGCCCCAAGGCCTTCAAGAACTCCAGCAGCCTGCGGCGCCACAAGAACGTCCACCTGGGCCTCAAGCCCTACGTGTGCACGGTTTGCCACAAGGCCTTCACCCAGTCCACCAACCTGCGGCAGCACATGAGGATCCACACCGGCGAGCGGCCCTACGTGTGCGGAGACTGCGGCCGGAGCTTCACACACTCGTCCAACCTGGCGCTGCACAGGAACTCGCACGCGCACGCCGCCGAGGCCAAGGGCCCTCAGACCGAGGAAGGAGGAGGAGGAGGAGGAGGAGGGGGGGGGGACGCGGGAGGGAAGGGGGAGGAGATGGTGGAGATGATGGTGGAGGCGGAGGAGGTGACGTCGTCCATGCTGACCGACATGGTGGGCTTCGTGAGCCAGGAGGGGGTGGTGGGGGTGGAGGAGGTGTTCCTGTCTCATCACCACCACCACCACGCCTCCTCGTCCGGCCAGGTGCGCAGCCTCCACCCCCAGCTCGCCCTCTCCCACGGCGGGGAGGGCGTGTGCGCGTCCCGGGCCATCGGGACGGAGGTGCACGTGAGCACGGACACGGGTGCCAGCGTGTTGCTGTACAGCTGCGGCAGCTGCAGCCAGACATTCGGGACATGCGGCGAGCTGGAGGAGCACCAGGCCATGCACATGGGCCCCGGGGGGGAGGACGCACACGGGCAGGCCGGGGAGGGCGGGGACGGGGGCGTGGGGCTGGTGGGGGCGGGGCACCTGCTGGCTGACTTCGAGGAGGTGGTGGAGACGACTACGGTGGCTGAGAACGGACACACGGCCGCGGAGCTCCTGGGACTGACCGACGGGGTGGAGGGAGCGGTGAGTGACGAATAATAGTTTTGCTTTCTTCATTCGTTTTTAGTTTTATATCGTTTTAACTTTTTGTTTTCAATTTCAGTTTATTTTTTATTCGTTTTTAAAGCAGGTTTTCTAATTTAGTTATTTTTTATTTTTTGAAAATGCTTAGTTTTAGTTTAGTGAGCTCACATTGTTTCACTCCGTTTGAAACAAACCATCTGGAGCATGTCAGGTTACTTCTGCGCAGGCACACAGCTGAAAAAAGATTTAATATCCACCTAAAATACTTCTAGGCTTATGTATGAAATGAAAAAGACTAAAACTAAAGACATTTTCTCTTCAATTTTAGTTTATTTGAGTTAAGTTTTGTAAACACAATACAGTTTGTTAGTTATCTTTTTTTTGTAAAGCCGAGTTTTTATTGTTATTTCAGTTAACTAAAATGTTTTTTTCTTACTTAGTGTTCGTTAACTATAATAACCTTGGTGCTGAGTGGCGTCTGAGCTGGTCTATTTTGAAATGTAAACACCCGCGAATAGAAAGAGATGACATCGTGTGAAGGGTGACCTCTTACCCAGGGTGGACCAGTATGACTCAGTGTCTCTCTCTCTCTCAGAATGTGGGGACCACCCAGGCCCAGTTCGACCTGCTCCAGAGCTTCACGGCCGCCGTGGCCCAGATGCCCACCCACGCCGTGGAGCCCATGGGCGTTGTCGCGGCGGTCGGAGCCGGCATGCAGTGCGCCTACTGCAGCAAGAGCTTCAAGACCAGCGGAGGCCTCAACAGACACCTGGCCCAGGTACGGTTCTGACCTCTGACCCTTCACACACCGGCAGACGGGTCAGGAAAACCACACAGGCGGATATTGTTACATTTCTTTATTAGGAGTTACCTCTTGAGATACAGTATCTTCTTTTTGAGAGGGTCCTATAGTAACTGCAGGCCACAAAACGGACAATAAATACAATAAACAAAACATACAAAAAAAAAAAAACAGCATAGAACAAACCAAATAAACAAGACAGAATATAATAAACAATGCTTCTCTCAGGATATATACATAAAAGACTATGAAACCAGTTCTCTTGGTCAGTGCGACTGCGTTTGATAACTTGCCCTACAACCGATTCTTTCTGTGAACATACGTCTCTCTGTATTGTCTGTCATGTTTCTTTTATTGCTCTAACTTTGTTTCTGCTGCCTTCGTGGCCAGATCGCTCTTGAAAAAGAGATTTTAATCTCAACGATGCCTGTCTGGTTGAATAAAGGATTTGATTGGTTGATGGAATATTTTTCAGTAGCCCCTCCCCCCTCGTTAACTCCTCCTCTTTTCTCTGTCCAGGCCCACCCGCCCCAGCCCCCCCAGTCTCGCTCCCAGTTCAGCTGCTCTGCGTGCGACCGCTCCTTCCCCCTCCTCTCCTCCCTGCTGACCCACCAGCACTCCCACACGCCAGAGCAGCGTCTGCTGGCCGAGGCCGAGGCGGAGATCGTCTGCCCGCCGTCGCTGTCCCTGTCCCTGCCGCTTCCGTCCTCGCCGGGCCGGACGGACAAGCCGGGCGACGCCCAGGGGGAGGGCCACGTCAGCCTCCTCACCGTCACCCTGCAGCAGGAGGAGGAGGAGGCGCAGGGGGAGCAGGCCAAGCCGGCCCCACGCGTCGGGGGGAGGGGCCAGAGGAGGGGCGGGGCCAGCAAGACCGCCGTCGCAGCGGGGGGTAACAACGGTGAGAGAGAGGGAGGGAGGGAGGGAGGGAGAGAGAGAGAGGGAGAGACGGAGGGAGGGGGAAGAGGGAGAGAGAGAGAGGGACAGAGAGAGAGACAGAGGGAGGGAGAGAGAGAAGGAGGGAGAGAGAGAGAGGGAGGGAGAGAGGGAGGGAGGGAGAGAGAGGAAGGGAGAGAAAGAGAGTTGGGGGGGGGGTGAGAGGTAGGGAGGGAGAGAAAGAGAGAGTGGGGGGGGGGAGGGAGGGAGGGAAAGAAAGAGAGAGTGGGAGGGGGGGAGAGAGGGAGGGAGGGTGAGAAAGAGAGAGTGGGAGGGGGAGAGAGGGAGGGAGAGAAAGAGAGAGTGGGAGGGGGGGAGGGAGGGAGAGAGAGAGAGATCAACACATTGTTTACTCACACTGCAGAATAGACAGGCCAGAAGGAAGGTATCTAGGGTGAGAAGGCAGAACAGCACAAATCCACTGTGTGAAACACGCGACTAGTTCTGCTCATGTCTCATCCATTGCTCTCTGTAAAGCGCATGGCGTCGCCTCTGTGTATGAGATGCGCTGTACGAATAAAGTTTGATTTGATTGGTTTGTGACTCACAGAGAGGCCATATCGCTGCTCCGAGTGCGAGAAGTGCTTCAAGGGTTCGTCCGGCCTGAGGTACCACATGAGAGACCACACGGGAGAGAGACCGTACCGCTGCACGGAGTGCGGCAAGAGCTTCAAGAGGTCCTCGCTGCTCTCCATACACCAGAGGGTAAGACTCCTCCATCAGCCTCAGACAGACTAGGCTCCCCCATCAGCCTCAGACAGACTAGGCTCCACCATCAGCCCCAGACAGACTAGGCTCCACCATCAGCCTCAGACAGACTAGGCTCCACCATCAGCCCCAGACAGACTGGCCTTCTCCTGGCGTCTGGGTTCACTCATCAGTAGACAGTAGGGAGGCTCCGATATGAACATTTTGGCCGATACCGATAACAGATATTAACATTGCTGTAATGGCCGATAACCGATATTTACCGATGTCGATATGATCTGTATAAAACCGTTTCTGTGATAATCAGATGTTATACACACTGAAAAAATTTAAACACTGTCTCTATTTCCAAAACATTTGCAAAAGCCGATAAATCATAGATTAACCACATTGTTTCCTCTCAAAAACAACACGGACAGCAGCTAGACAGAAATAATTATCTGCTGTTCACATTGGCCCTGTTTTGCACATCGGACCGATACCGATATATTAAAAAATCGTCCGATACCGATATGATCGCCGATATATCGCTCATCCTTAGTAGACAGGGCTGAGATCCGCGTCCGGCTTCCCTCCTCACCCCCCTCGCCTCTCCACCGCCCCCCCAGGTGCATACGGGCGTGCGGGCCTTCCAGTGCCCCTACTGCCCCCTGACCTTCAAGTGGAGCTCCCACTACCAGTACCACCTGCGCCAGCACACGGGCGAGCGGCCCTACGTGTGCCAGGAGTGCGGGAAGTCGTTCAAGAACACCAGCTGCCTGCGCAGACACAGCCAGATGCACACGGGCCTGAGACCACACACCTGCCCCATCTGCTCCAAGGCATTCTCCCAGACTTCCAACCTCAAACAGGTGGGCGGGGCCCAGGGGGCGAGGCCAGGGGCGGGCGTTGAGTTGAGTGTCCAATGGGGATTGACTTCCGTCGTGGCCCGGTGAGGTTCTGGGTGGAAACTGGCAGCTGGCTCGGTGCTGGAGCGGTCTGTGAAGTTGGGGTCTCTATGTTTCGGGGTTCATGGTGGACGGACATCGAACGGGGTTAAGATGTCCAAAATAGAACACTATCCCTTTAAGCACCTATTGTATTTTTAGTACTATTCCTTTAAGCACCTATTGTATTTTAGATTGCTATTTTTGCACTTTGCCTTCAGCACTAGATTATGCTCTTAGTCACTTGTTTTAGAAAGGAGATGCACTTGAGTAGTAGTACACTGACTTTAAGTGTAAGCAAGTAGTAGCACATAGGCTTTTCCTACGTTAAATGCAATTATTGTTAATCGCTTTGGATAAAAGCGTCAGCTAAATGACTAATGTAATGTAATGGTGCGCAGTTTAATATGACCATGTTGTCTCTCTCTCTCTCTCCCTCCCTCTCTCTCCCTCTCCCCCCCCCCCCCCCCCTCTCTCTCTCTCTCTCAGCATGAGCGCACCCACTCAGGTGAGAGGCCGTTCCAGTGCTCTCAGTGCCACAAGACCTTCACCCACTCCTCCAACCTGCAGCTGCACCTGCGCACCCACTCCTCACGCAAAGACTACAAGTGCCCTTACTGCGGCAAGGAGTTCGTCATGCACTCCTACCTGCAGCGGCACATCCGTACCCACGCCAACGGCACGGCCGTGATGGCGTCGGGGGGCGGGGCCAAGGAGGGGGCGGCGGGAGGGAAGGCGGGGGGCGTGGCCACCACGACCCTGCTCAACCCCATCACCCTGGAGACGACGGGGAACCCCGGGAGTCTGATTGTGTCCCAGCCAGCGCTGGACATCCCCCCCAACACCTCGCAGAACTACTTCATGATCCAGACGGCCAGCGGCCTCCAGCTCATCCCTCTCTCCGCCCCCACGCCGGCCCCGCCCCCTCCGCCGCCTCCTCCGCCCCAGACCCAGTACCTCCTCCTCCAGTGCCCGTCCAACAACGGGAGCCAGCCCAGTCTGATCCTCGTCCCCGCCGCCAACCAGACCGCCGGCCCGGACGCCCAGACTCTCCCGCTGGTTCAGACCATGCCGGCGCTCCAGCCGGTTCTAAGCCCCGCCCACAACCAGATTCCGCACTTCCAGACCGTTTCCCCCCAGCAGCAGCACACCAGGTTCATCATCACCAACAACAACAACAACAACAACAGCAGTGTAAACTCCGCCCCTGTTGCTGTGACAACGCAGACGCTCTCCTCCAACTCGTTACTGAGCAAGCCCATCCTGGGGACCAGCACGCGCACGGCCCGGACCCGGCGAGGACGCAAACCCAAAGCTGCGTCCCAGAAGGCAGCGGCCGGCGCCATGGACCGCTCCGGGCCCGGGACGAGCTCTAACGTGACCGGCGCCACTTCAACCGCCATAACCACTGCTAATGTTATTACTCCGTCTTCATCATCATCATCGTCGGCCGTGGTCCCAGTGTCCTCCGCCTCGTCGTTTTATGTTACTACTTCCTCGCTGGTTACCACAGTTACGGCCGTCACCACGGCTAGCCACGCCCCCCTCCCGCCCTGCGTCCCTGCGGCTGCGGGCGGGGAACCCTGTAGCGCCCTGGAGGAGCTGAAGACCGAGGACACCATGGCGGGAAAGCAGTTCGTTCTGTGCTTCGAGGAGGAGGAGGGGAGGAGGGAGCAGGTCAAGATCGAGGGGGAGGGCGGGGAGTCGTACGTGCTGCGGTTCGAGGGAGACGCCTCCGGGGGGGCGGGGCCGGGCGGGGTGGGCGGCGAGGGTGGCGGGGGGGCGGAGTCCTTCGTGCTGCGGTTCAAGGCGGAGGAGGAGAGAGAGGGAGACGCGGGGAAGAGCGCGGGAGAGGTGGTCTCCCTCCTGCAGGAGTGGGGCGGGGGAGAGAGGCGGGAGGAGAGACGCGCGGAGGGGGACGGGGGGTCCTTCGTCCTGCATTTCCGGACGGAGACCCAGAGCGCGGAGGCGACCCAGACGGACGGCGGCTACCAGGGCCCGGGAGGCAGCCTGGGCCTCTCCTGCCCACCGCTGGACGGCCGCAACGTGGTGTTCGAGCTGGGGGACGAGCCCAAGATGGAGCCAGGCTCCGAGGACGGCGTGCAGATGATCACTCTGATCGAGAGGGAGGGGGGGGGGGGAGGGGGGGGAGAGCAGGTCGGCTACGGTGCCTCGGGAGGGTCAGTCGGGGAGGGGGAGGGATCCATGGAAGGGATATACCAGATCGAAGGAGAAGACGGGATTGTGATCATCGAGGTCAGTAGCAGCCATTTAAGAGAGGGGGGTAGGGTCAGAGCAGGGGGAGGGGCCTCGGAGAGGAGCGAGGTGAAAGTAGAGAATGAAATAACAGAGTTGAAGGGGAGGCAGGAGAACGAACAGAGTTCTGGAGACGGGGTGATGGGAACCGCGGAGAACACAGTTATGAACGGACCGGTACCGGGCTCTCCGGAGACGCAGCTGTCACACTGACCGCCGAGGGAAAGTGTGTGTGTGTGTCGGCGTTTGGGAGAATGTGTGTGTGTTTTCAAGAGATTTTTATCTTCACACATTTCAAGGTGGGGGGGGGGGGGGGCGGGTGTCCAACAGAAAAATACTAAATGATGAAATGCCACTGTGCCACAAGGTTTAATTCAAGAAGACTTGACCTTGAGGATGGACCTTGAATAGTTTCTAAATGTTATGATCTGTAATTATACTACCACTTGGACTGTTTGTGTATAAGATAGTAACTATGAGGTTTTGTGCATACTTGTCTATATTGGCCCCGTTTCAGGATAAACACTGATACTATAAATAGTTATTAATAAATCTGTTGATATCATATTGTTTCTCTCTTATTCAGATTCAGATTTTATTTTAGCCAAGGAATTTGTCTAGGTCTGTTGGTACATGGCAATAATAATACTAATAACAAAAAAAAGAAGGGACAGTGTAAAATACAATAACATAGGATACAGTATCCTATACAGTACAATACAATCTACCAAAATGCACAAAATAGGCTACTGTATAAACAGTGCAAAATACATTTAGGCTGGTTATGTAAATGTTGATGTATTATTCAGTAGGTTATATTCTTTACATACAATCTTGAAGTCAGTCCTTTAGACCTTGGTTATTATTGGAGAGAGCGGTCCTCATTGCGTCGCACAAGACAGCCGCATTCACTCGTTTACGTAAGATATTTACGTAGCATTTCCTCTTGCGGAAATGGCGTAGTGGCAGCGTGGCGCACTGCAAACGAAACGAATAACGATGCGTAACGTTATCTTCGGAATTCCGTGACCACGCAAGTTTCGCGAGTCATTCAATCAAACGTGAGAAATATACAGTGGTTCTTAGTTTATAGATCATAGAGCGATTAATGAAATAATTTTCCTACATTGAGCTTAACCCGCAGACGCTGCAAGGTAAGTGGCGAGGTTCGCATGGGTTTGAGCCATTCGTTTTCAGCGACAGACGCTTGATTGTAGGCTATTCCTAGCGGCCAGTCGCCAAATAAGGATTTAAACAGGCACCAGTGTGACTTAAACGCGTTTCATTGTGCGCTTATGGTGACATGTCACGAGTTCTGTGCCTTTGAATTGTTCACAACATTTTGTAAACATTGCAGCACAGTAGGTTTAGGATGGATCTGCTATGGCCCACATAGGCACAAACAAATCCCTCATAATCCCCTTTCATTGTTTAGCGCGAGACGCCACGCTGCTACAATGTTCACGCGCACGTGGGAGCGTCGGTACAATCTAACAACATTGTTATTGTTATCATTCAGTAGACTACTCGTATTTTGTTTCTTTGCAACATGGCCGAAGTCACCTACAGCGCTCTAACATGCGAAACAGTAGAGGGGAAATATGTTGGCTACTCGTTTCATTTGAGCAGCCCTTTGATTATAAACTTTGCCCCCCAGAGTCATGGCATAGCCTACTATCCAAAAATACCAGAACTAAAAATAGCCTTGCTGTCGTCCTCATGGTCGACTGTTATAGCCATATCCTTTCATCCCTCTGGTCATCAGAACTGTTTGAAAGATAACCACGATATTACGGGCCTGTAGATGAAGCTCAACGCTTCCCCGTGTCTTGTCGTTCCTTCTAGACCAGTGCCGGTGTGTGTATGGTGTGTGTGTGTTTGTGTGTGTAAGGGGAAGGCAGGCCTGCTGTGTGTGTGTGTGTGAGGCCTAGTCATGGTGAAGCTGGAGCTGGGTCAGCTGGTACTGAGGAGGATGAAGGAGGATGACATAGAAATGGTCAAAGACCTCATCAAGGTACACACGCACGCACACACCACACACACACACACGAACGCACACCACACGCACACACACCACACGCACGCGCGCACACACACACGAACGCACACACACACACACATACACACACACACACACGAACGCACACACACACACAAGCGCTTTAGAGGTTCAGAATCAGAATATGTTTATTGCCATTGTACTTTCACATAGATAGGATTTTTTCCCGACACTGTGGTGCTTACAACAAAACAACAATGGACTGGACTGGACTGGACTGGGATACAAATATAGTGCAAAAAGTAGTAGTGCTAGGTGCAAGCTAGGTTCCCTAGCTATATCACGCCAACTCCGCTCTCTCTCTGTCTCTCTCTCCCTCTCTCTCTCTCTCCCTCCCTCCCTCTCTCTCTCTCAGGAGGGCTCTCAGGGTACAGAGAACCGCCTCATCCTGCACCTCCTCACCCGCCCGCTCTGCCTCCTCCTCCTGGCCACCGTCTCCTCCGTCCTCCGCTGCCTGCTCCACTCCTTCATCCTGGCCCTGCTCGTCCCTGTCTTCCTGCTCATCGTCTACCTGAAGGCCACCATGCCGCGCTCCACGGGGGTCCTGGGCACCAGCCGGCCCTGCTGGGACTACGTGGGCAGCAGCTACCGCGGGGAGCAGGACCTCGCCCTCCCCAACCCCTACGCCAGGATCAGCGGCAAGAGCCAGGCGACGAAGAAGGTGGGTCTCCTCAACCTGGTTTACCTCCATCTAGCTTTCACTAACCGAAGCGTACAGGCGAATAATCATAGAAGTGCCATTTACAGGTGATTGTAAATGATAAATGGACTCTGCACTTATATGGTGCTTTTATCCAAAGCGCTTTACAATGGCCTCTAATTCACCCATTCACACACACATCCACACAACAATGGTGGCAGCTGCCATGCAAGGTGCTAGCCTGCTCATTGGGAGCAATTTGGGGTTCAGTGTCTTGCCCAAGGACACTATGGACAGGAGGAGGCGGGATTCGAACCACTACGATCATTGGACAACCCGCTCTACCACTGAGCCAGAGCTGCCCTAGGTGTGTTACTGTTTTGTAATCGCAGTGTCTTCTGACTTTACATCAAAAGAGGGTTAATTGCAAACCACTACATAGAAGACGTTGTGAACTGCAAGTGATGTATATCCTTCACACAACTATTATTAGGATGGTCTGTTACTGATCAAAACGCAGGTATGGTTATTCGTCTAATAAGCTTCAATTGTTTCACAGCAATTCAGATTCTGTTGCTCATGTAACCGAGTGAAACTGGGTTCTGGTGAGTCCTGAGTAGGTAGCGAGTTTTTGGTTAAACTCACTCCCCCCCAGTATAAATACCATCCACCCACACCAGTGAAGAGCTAGCTTTTCATTGGTGCAGCTGGATAAAACGTTGTCTATCATGTGGGAGACCGGGGTCGATTTATCCCCGATTCACCCCTCCCGACAATCGGAGGAGAAATCTGGTCTGGAACGTTGGTCGGGGCCGAGGATCAGCCCAGATTTTCTTGTAATGTGAGGGGTTTACAGATCCAATCTTATACCTCCCGATCGGCTCGCAGACCCATCGGGGCGGCCCGATAATATCAAACATGTTTGATATTTAAGATTATTACGTCCCGACTTTACAAGCGAGACGGTTCGTTGCTCCCTCGGGCACGATAAGATCCTGTAGTGTGTGCTGAGCCGTTATTTTCAAATCTTGCTGTGTGTGCTTGTTTGAGATGCGCAAGAAGAATATCTGTTAAGATTCTCCTTATGTGCGTGATGTAATCCGATTTCGAAATTGGTTAGGATTTTAAATATCCTGTAGTGTGAGCCCGGCATTACCCTGATTTCCTTGTCTTCCGAACTGAAGGCCAAGCGGCGGAAAGTCCCCAAGCAGGAGGAGGAGGCGGAGGCGGAGCCGATGGACCCGGAGCGGGAGCGAGCGGCGGGGCAGGTGTGGCTGGCGGACTGGGAGGGCGAGGTGGTGGGCTGCGTGTTCCGGGAGGGGGAGCGACGCCCGGGCGTGCGGAGGATCTGCAGGGTGGTGGTCAGCTGCTGGTACCGGAGGGAGGGCCTGGGGAGGCTGCTGGTCCAGAGCCTGGAGCAGAGGGAGAGGGAGACAGGGGCCCGCCGGCTCTACGCCCACGTGCCCTACCCGTCCAAGATGGCCGAGGTCTTCTTCAGGAAGCTGGGCTACGGGCTGCAGGGCGAGGGGCCGTTCGGGGAGGAGGAGGAGGAGGAGGAAGAGGAGAGACTGGAGAAGCCTGAGAGGGCCTTGTTTGGCTTCCAGATCACCAAGGTGTTTTTTAAAGACCTGTGGTGAAGTGGAGATGATAGGGATGAGGTGACGATGAAGTGGAGATGTTCGGGATGAGGTGGTGATGAAGTGGAGATGTTCGGGATGAGGTGATGATGAAGTGGAGATGTTCGGGATGAGGTGACGGCCAGAGAGGAAGAAGGGATGATCAAAGGGATGACGGTGGAGACTACAGGAAGGGATGATGATAGATCAATATCCAGGTGTACTGTACTCTTCTGCTGAAGGCAATAATCTGAGGGCAGTAAAAGGCTGGTAAATAATGTTTTTTATTCTTTAATTGATAATTGTGTTATTTAAGTATTTATGTATGTGTTGCTTTTGAGTAATGATTGTTAAAGTTTGTTTCCATGAAAGTGAACATGACAAACTCCCATTTTACCTCATAGAAGAAAGTCTGTTCTTACACACTCCTGGTTGTAGGTCTACTCAAGATTTACCACTTATTTCTCACCATAACAACAACATGCCAACAAAATTCAACCTGTTGTGTAAAAGTAATTTTAAAAAGTTTGTTTATAAAACCTTTATTACCTAAAGGGTCTGTTTTATTATGTAAATGTGTTATTCATTACCAAAACTGCAGCATTTAAGAATACAAACTGTATTTACCTGTTTCTTTGTAAAGCCCGGGCCATAGGCCTACATGACGTGACACTAGCAAAGCATGTGTGAGTGCAGCTAAGCTAAATTAGTAAGACTCACTCCTCATAAATGCCCCCCACACGCAAATGAATAGCGTTGCGGTGGTGTAATTTGCTAAAGTGATACCGAGGAGCGAAACACCTGTTAGATGAGCATGCATGAATGCGCGCATGCAGATGTGGCAGTGGGTGTATATTTACTCCATGAGGGGAAGTACAGTGTATGGTTTGTGTGTGAGTCAGCAGAACCTCACTCTATCCGCCTCGTCTCTCTCTTTCCTCAGCTGCACCTGCCTGGGCAGTGTTTGTCTTTGATAAACACAGCAGTCAATTATCTACACATCTATTGTCACAGGCTTTCTCTAATAAATAACGTGGCGAAATACACATCACTGTGAAGACGACTTACTTTTGCTGATCAATGCTAGGTGTGTTTGTGTGCAGGTGAGAGGCAGCTGGTCTGTGGTTAAATGACTCGGCTCCTGGCATTGTCTCTGAATGTGAATGTGGTTAGCTTAGCTTAGCTACACACGCTGTCACTGTGCTAACCTCAGACACTGTCGCCATCGTATCAACCTGAGACGTGCAGACACACCACAGGATGTTACTACAGTAGATACTGTAGCTTTGTGTGTGTGTGTGTGTGTGTGTGTGTGAGTGAGGGAGGTACTAAGTCTCACCTGATGCAAATACAAACGGCTACATTTGTTGTACATCTTGGCTATCTACAGTATAGGCCCCTTAAAATAGCTGCTTTTGGGATTTTGCTATTCCTTGAGCCATGCATATCAAAGGCAGACACTACCTCACTGCACCACTTGCTCTGGTAATAAAATCCACCTCTTTGTTAATTATAAACCCAAAAAAAACCACACACTTAATTGCCTGTGCACGTCAATACATGGAACGCACAGAAGTCATTGTTTTCAAGGACTCCCCCACACTCGTTTCTGAAAATGAGAGTTCTTCCCCTCGACCGAGGGGCCATTAGCTCCGTGACCGGGTTGGCAGGGCTTCTGCTTGAGTGGCCGACTGCACACACCTGCCCAACGAGTCTCTGACCGGTCTGCTGCTATTATTGTTGTCAGGAAACAGATGTGAGTTCACACCACTGGAAACTCAGCCTGTTTGTGACTGTGGTTATGTGTGTCTGCACGGTATGGCTTTGTGTGTGTGTGTGTGTGTGTGTGTGTGTGTGTGTGTGTGTGTGTGTGTGTGTGTGTGTGGAGGGTGTGTGTGTGTGTGTGTGTATGTGTGTGTCTGGAGGGTGTATGTGCGTGTGTGTATGTGTGGAGTGTGTGTGTGTGTGTGGAGGGTGTGTGGGCGGGTGGGTTTCGGAAAGTATGACTTGGCATTTCCTGCCGTCGGTTTCCCCTCCTGACTATGGGTTAAATGCACATCCATGCTTGCCCATACTGCGCTCCACCACACACACACACACACACACACACACACACACACACACACACACACACACACACACACACACACACACACTCACTCACTCACACACACATGCACACTCACTCACTCACACACACTCACACACACCCTCCACACACACAAACGCACGCACACACATGCACCACACACACGCACACACACACACGCACAACCAGATACACACACACACACTCCACACACACACACATCAGAGGATGGGCAGTGCACGTGAGCATTCATGTGTGACGGTAAGATGATGAACTGTGGTCAAACCCAACGAGTGGCCTGGGGAGTGGTTGTGTTCAGTTCGCCATAGTTCAGCCATGTTGTGTGTGAGGCTTCAGAGTTATGGATGGTGACATTCTGAAGACAGACACTCGAGTTCACGCGCAGTCAGTTTTGCGCATTGTCTAATGAGCGCAGAATGACGTGAAGTTGGTTGCTGATGACACACGGCCAGTCTCTCAAAGAGGCACCCGTCAGATTAAAACTCGGGGCACCGCACTATAAAGGATAAATTGGATAAATGTCTTCCAGATGATGATAGACTGTGTTAATGACACACTTGCACAGATGGACTCTCTCACACACACACACTCACACTCACACACACACACACACACACACACACACACACACACACACACACACACACACACACACACACACACACACACACACACACTTACAGACACAGATGAGCTCCAAAAACAGGCGCGCTGGGAAACGGTGAATTCCCCAGACCACAGAGTGCACGCGAGGGTGAGGGGAGTCATGGGAAAGCCGGATGCGTGCGGCAGGGCTGGTCAAGTCTAAGACAGACTGAGCCCAATCAGAGGAAAGCGAGAGAAGAAAGAAGGTCAGGGTGCAATGTGGCAATTCGTTTTTTCATTAGAATGTCAAAACGGAAAAAGGTTTTTTTGGCCCATAATTCTGTTGTTTCATTCCAAATGGAGAAATGAAAACCCACATCCCAGCAAGTACTTAAAACGGCCGTTTTTTCACTGTTGGTCAATTCATTTTCTTCATATTTTGTTTCGGGCCGTGAAACAGAAAGACGAACAGCTGATTCCGTATTTCGTTCTGTCGTTCCAAGGTGTCAGGTAGGGAAAACGAAATCACGTGGTCTGTTAGTCACGTGGTCCAGTCCAGCATCACAGGAAGCGGGGTCATTTAAAAGTCCTTATTGGTCTGAAGCTAGCTAGCTAGGTAAGGTACATTAATGGAGATTAAGTCAGTAGTCGATCGAATTATTGTTATTAAAAGTGGAGAGGGTGTATGATTTTTTTTTCCCGATTACCGTCTAAAACAAGCGAAAGGGCGCTGTGGGTACAGCGTCTGAAGAGAGGAGAACGCAGTGGTGTTCTAGCTGCTGGACATGGCCAGGTAACTTATGGGAATCGTCTCCAGGACAGAGTTCGTGGGAAACATTTTGTGAAAAGTAAGTATTCGTTACTCTTGTTATTATTACAATATGAAGTCAATGTGGTCTGCTGTAGCTTTTCCTATTTCTAGAGCCAGAATGCTAGCTAACGTTAGCTAGACTGCTAACCTGTGAATTACATGAGTGTTTTGCATGTAACTGTATACAGAGAGGCCGATTGCTGATGCTCACCACCCAGTTTTGCCTTCTCTAACATTATTCCTTCAGGCTCAGATCTAAACCTCCTTGGCTCAGATGTGTACAGTGACTGGATAAAGAGAGGACCTGACATTGTGGAGTGATCACCAGGTCATACCCAGTAAGTCCATTTTATTTGTGGGCCTTGTTGAGTGTGACAGAGGACATGTAAATCATTTACATTTGAACTGCTATTACATACAGTATAGGCTAGGGCTAGCTGCTGCCCTGTCCTCTTCCTCGTGTCTGGCCATCTTGTACATCACGTCCTTCCAGTAGTTGGCGCAGGCGAGTGCGACTGGCCTTTGGTTCGGCCAGGTCATCTCCGGTACATTGTGGAGCATAGCTACATCTCATGATGTGTTCCATGGTTTGGGGTTCACCGCACACACAAGCATTTGAAGATGTGAATTTCCATTTCTCCATGGTGTCCTGCAGCATCCGCAGACGGTTCAGTGTTTTCCAGACAACCCGTGGTTGATTGTGGCCAGTAGCGAGACATGCATCTGGGATGATGCCTCACTCTGTCTGGCTGCCCTGTCTGACATGACTTTTGTTTGCTGTATTCCTGGCCCTGATTCACTGTTCATCCTATGCTGTTGTTCTACATGAGACAGGAACTCAACTACAATAATCCTAAGGGGAACTCAACTTCAATAATCCTACCATGAATTTACAAGTCGGCACACTGTAGCTTTTTTGCCATTTATTAGCCACAACAAATCTTTATTCATGAACTAGAGATTTGCAGTGACTAACATGATCTTGTCTTCTAGGATGCCACCGCTGATGATCAGTATAAACCACGTAGTGAGAGACAGGACACCGCACCCAGCACCGCTCAAGGTAAAAACAATAATGTTAGGGCTGTAATAGGACATAAGTGTAGACTCATTCTGTGTAGACTCTCGTTCTGTGTCTGGTGGACATTACTCCCTGCAGTCCCTGTAGAAAAATGACAGGTTGTGAACAATCTTTTCCTTTTCTTGTCTGGCCCACAGGTCCAGTGAATGTTCCAGTGCCATTTCCCCCAGAGTTGCTTGCCCTGGGCCTGTCTACCTCTCCCCGACTTGCCCCTTCCCCCTCTGCCTCTGCTCCAACCCGTCCTGCCCCGAGCAGGAGTTTAGCATGTTTGCTAATTGTGCTGTGTTAGCTAGTGACGAGTGGCTGTCTCTCTGCAGCACTGTAACTGTAACTGTTTGCATTTGACGTGTGAGTAAAGATCGACTTGACCTGACTTTGTCACACGTCTCCTTGTCATTCTACTCCCACACTATCACATTGTCTCCATTATGTCTTTCACAATGACAGAAATGCTATTGCCTATTTCTGAAGCAAGTACTTTACATTTTGAGTGGAAGTTCATTCAATAGCCCAATGATTAAAAGGTGCTATAGATTTGGTGACATGTTGGTGAATGACCGACTGTGTACCTGTTCACGCATGTGCTTAACATTTAGATATGTCTAGGTCCTTTAACAAGAGAGGTATATTGTTATGAGAAATGTATTTCCTCTTTTAGCAACTACACTTAAGAACAACAGTATTATACCGTGTAATCAGCAATGGGAGCAATTACAGAAAGACATTTGTTATCAACTTAAAACTCTGTTTTACTGGCACTGCATTACAGGTAGGTTATATCATCCTTGCCTCCGTAGGCAATAACCGCAACACTAACTGCTAGAAGCTGGATGAATCTTCTCAACACCTGTCCAAATTATCTATCAGAAACCTATCCAGGTGTGTATCCGGGGGGCTGGTAGGAGATGTATTGTTATATACGACCAAGGACCACATTTGAAATAAGTGTTCTTAATACTGGAATGTGCCATACTCTGGGCAATACTTGCATCTTTGATGTATGTATTCAGTTTTACCCAAAATAAAAATCAATCATAAGCTGTGACTGCCATGGAGAGTCAATGCTCAAGATCAAGTGCCCTTACAAATATAATTAATTCTCTCCAGCAGAGCTCCACAGAATAAAAGCCCCTATGTTCTGTCTAGGTAGGTAGCCAGGGTTTAAGGAAGACACACCAGGGCACACGTCACACCTGTGTTAAAATCACTACACTGGTTACCGGTCAGTTCTAGAATCGACTTCAAAATTCTTTTACTTGTCTATATATCTCTCCACGGCCGTGCACCTATATACATTTCAGACAAGCTGGTTAGGTACATCCCCAACCGACCACTTAGGTACTGAACTGCTAACAGTTCCAAAAGTCAGGACAAAAAGACAAGACATTGCCATATGACAAGTTACTCGTAGTTGTGGCCAACCCTCAACCCTGCCTATACCTGGGCCCTAGTACACAAACACATGCACACACACGCACTCACTCACACACACACACACACACACACACACACACACACACACACACACACACACATGTACTATATCCACCATGTCTCTCCTATAAACTATTTAGCCCTTTTTGCTTTGTAAATTGTAATATATTGTAATATATTCCCCTGTATATTGTTCCTTAGCCAATTAGATGTTTTAATGTATTGTTCTGCAAATGTTCTCAGCCATTAGAAAACATGCTCCAGGAGCTTGCTCGATCGTCTCCTTGAGAGAGGTCAGGTAATCATTTTTACAGCTCAGTTTTCTGGCCCCCAGGTGATGACTGTTTTTTATGCTTCCCTCTGGAATGTCGGGGTGGGGGTGTCCCTATGCCCACCCCCCATGGCTTTCTGTGAAGTGCATTGCGTGGCCTCTGTGTATAAAATGTGCTATATCAATAAAGTTTGACTTGAATTAACACCAATGCTGTTGGTTATTGGAACATACACACACAACACAATGATTGCCACTTTGTCATCTGGACTAAGCCTGGGATTTTGATCTTTAATGTCCCACAGGATGAGGAGTGCATCTCATACATTTTGAATGAGACTTAAAGGTATGTGTCTTATTTTACTGGTGATTTATTGTGGCAGTAAGTTGTTGACTAGTAAGTAGTTGAACTTCTTTCTTTTTTCCCAAAAGATGTGTGGAGGCCCATCACATACTTGCAATGTTGGCTTGGATTTCAGGTGGTGAAGAGGAAGGCGATGCAACGATATGCACATGTAACAGACCCACATTTCCTTGGACCATAATCTGTTCTAACAATACTTGCAACATGCAAACAAAACGGCCCTGTGATTTAAACCATGAAACAGCTCAATTAGCCTTCAGTGTCTCTGCTCTCCTTTATTGAATGATTTCCAAGAGTCAGCCAAGCCATGCTCACCAGTCACTTTTAAAGTTTTTAAAGAGTTCCTCGCAAATTGTTTTGAAAATATCACATTTGTCCTTGTTCTATTCCGTTCTTTCACACTACCTCAGAAGGCACATCTATAAGAGACCTTTGTGTCCGTATGTTCTAGAATGACTAACAGGCTGATGAAGGCCACAGACACATCACATAAATTAAAAAGCAAACACATTATTGGAGTATTATTTTTATTATTATTTATGAGTTGAGTATGAGAATTTTGTGGCTTCAAAAATATATAAACCATTGTCCAGGCAATCAGGGATTTATATCACATTAATCAAGAAAATCAATAATCAATAAATACATTCAATAAAGTAAACTCAAAACCATTTAATAATATTAATATGGCTCCTACAGCACATGTTCTAAGTGTGTTCTGCTTGACAAATACAACGGTTAAACATAATACATGGACATCAAACCCAAAAGGCCAACAGCCAGTAACTTGGCCTGCAACGAGCTATTATGTAGATTGTCATCATTATCATCCCACCACATGAAAAGAGACATTCATTTGCATCATCAGATCTGCATAACCGGTATTAATTTAATGAACTTAGGTTGAAAGTTGCTCAGGGAAGCACAAACAGTTAAAATATCACTCTGCAATGGTACAAGAGAAAGAGGAAGGGTGTGTTTAAGGATTGTAAATCTTTTCATTATTTCAGTCGCTCTTGCAACTTGTATACATAAAGCAAAAAGCTGACAAGCTCTCTGCACTGCATGTCCTGGTAGTTTCCCTCTGCCTGTGAGGAAGGAGGCATGACTAAAGTAGCACCATGTCTACGTAGCTAACTCCTGACTGATGATAGTCTCTCTGAAGTCTCTATTTGGTCACCTGGTTTAATGTGTGCACAAAAACCAGATTGTGAAATTATCACCTTGTCAGAGATTCTCCATCCCCACATTTTGATACATAAGAAACTGCCCCTTCGTGTGTAATACTTATTAAAGCTTTTAAAGTGTGGTGATGCTTGTAGTTCCTCCAGCTGTGCCCTCGCTCTTAGGTCAAATGGTTCTCTTGTGGTAAATCAAATCAAATTGTATAATGAAGCACATGTCCTACACAAAGGTAACACTATGCACATTACACCAAGAAACAAACATGTCAAGATACATTAATGTTCACATATGTCTGTTAGTGCCACACCAACTCACTTGATCAGACAATTGTTAACCTTAATAACGTCTTAGATCTTGCTGTCCTTCCGACATGCTAACTCAACGCAGAACGGCCCGTGCGATTGAAGCAAATATAACACACTTTAATAACTATTTACAACAATAACAAAGAGGCAGGTGACTGGGAGGAGGACGGTGGCACTAGTTCCAGTGTCCGAAAGCCCCTCTGTGATGGCTGGGTGGAGGGAGAGGGTGGCACTAGTTCCAGTGTCCGAAAGCCCCTCTGTGATGGCTGGGTGGAGGGAGAGGGTGGCGCGGGGGCATCTCCATTGGTATCACTTGTTCAAACTGTAAGATATTTAAGAAGAGATAGACATATTAAAATACTTTTGTTTACTGTACATTGTGTTCTTTCATTATGTGCTCCAACAATTACTGTACAATTTGCATGCACTTGTTACACGCGCGCGCGCACACACACACACACACACACACACGCGAGGAAAGATGAACCAGATGCATTAAAGCCTCTTGGAAGGATCCAAAATGGTGGTTGATTGTATGCTCAAAAAGGGCTGTGATGTCCGGATAAGCCTCAGAGAAGCGCCTCTCGGCCTGATGGCGTTCCGTGACATAATGAAAGGGGTCTCGACCAAAAACTGATGGCTTGGTGAGACTGGAATGTCTATTGTAATAATAACAAGAGTAACGAATACTTACTTTTCACAAAATGTTTCCCACGAACTCTGTCCTGGAGACGATTCCCATAAGTTACCTGGCCATGTCCATTATACGATGATACCCTGACCGTTATCCTCTCTTCAGACGCTGTACCCACAGCGCCCTTTCGCTTGTTTTAGACGGTAATCGGGAAAAAAAAAATCATACACCCTCTCCACTTATAATAACAATAATTCGATCGACTACTGACTTAATCTCCATTAATGTACCTTACCTAGCTAGCTAGCTTCAGACCAATAAGGACTTTTAAATGACCCCGCTTCCTGTGATGCTGGCCTGGACCACGTGACTAACAGACCACGTGATTTCGTTTTCTTACCTGACACCTTGGAACGACAGAATGAAATAAGGAATCAGCTGTTCGTCTTTCTGTTTCACGGCCCGAAACAAAATATGAAGAAAATGAATTGACCAACAGTGAAAAAACGGCCGTTTTAAGTACTTGCTGGGATGTGGGTTTTCATTTCTCCATTTGGAATGAAACAACAGAATTATGGGCCAAAAAAACCTTTTTCCGTTTTGACATTCTAATGAAAAAACGAATTGCCACATTGCACCCTGACCAAAGAAACATCGTGATTTGCGGAGGGAGCGGCCGACGGCGTCTCGGGGTTCAAAGACTCCTCCGAACGCCGCCGCCCGGACGAGACGTGGGTTGAGCGAGGTCGCTCCCGGGCCGCCGCGTGTCTGTTTGTTGTGATTGACACACGCTTTGGGAAAACCCGAATCGGAGGCTTGGTAGGTGTCAGGCCCTCCGGGCGAGGTGACGCCCAATGGCGGCTCTGACTCCGGGGCCTAGAAGGAGAGTGGAAAGGGTGAGGAGGGGCGAGGGGAAGGAAGCTGGGTTAACCCAGCCGGCATCAAGGCGAGAAGGTATCTGGAAGATTTTTATTTAATGATCTGGGAAAACCAAAGTGGAGGGCTGGCTGACTGGGTGAGTGTAGCAGCTCTGGAAAATTCCATCCTGTTGGCTGACTTCACTGACGTATGTGAGAAAATCCAAAGGTTACAAATCACGTCAAACACTCCTGGACTTCTGCTGTGTGTCTCTGTGTGTGTGGTCACGATAATTGTTGAGTCAAATCTGTATTGTGTACTTCACTAACGTATTTTGTCTGTTGCCTCCTTGAAACGAGTCATCCTTGTGCACTGTTATGTATAAACAACCTTTAATCCATGTCTCTATTGTCGTTGACAAATGTAGGCGGTGACACTGTAGGCTACAGTAGCCTATGTCATATATTTGGTTTTGCTTAATAACGGTGAACGTGACCTTGGTATTCAAGCTGTGATGTAGCACCCCACCCCTCAGATATTTTGAAAAATCAGTTCATCCAACCAGAGACTGCTTTACTCTAGACAGGCCGTTTACGTCTGAGGGTATGGACCTGCTGTGTCCCCTCCCTCAACCCCCCCCCCCCCCCGCCCCCTCCCCGACACAAACACACACACACTCACTCACACACACACTCTCATTTATCGCACCCCACCACACCCTCTCGCCTGATTGACTGTACGCGCCACATCTGTCTTTCGAAATGATCAGTAAACTAGACAGGTGAGTAGAATCTGTAAAATGTCTGTTTCGTGTGTGTCTCTCTTTTTTGTGTCAAAATGCAAAATGCATCGCATGGACACCGCCATATCAAGAACGTGTGATGATACGTGATACTATAACCATTTAGGAAGACGGTTTAATGATGATGAGGATGATGATGATGAGAACAGTCCTTTCTCTCATAGGCTATAGGCGAGGCTAGACTATCATCTTTGGCAATAATGACGTACCGAATAACTTTCTCTAGTTTCACTGAAAGTTGTGGGAACGAAACCAGGACTGAGACAGATGATGAGTCAGACGCCCTTGGGCCAATCACAGGTGGTTAACCGCAATCGGCTGCCAAAGCCAACGCTCCCGTGAAGAACATCATCTCTTTGTCAAAGTTTTTTTTTTTTATTAGTAGCATTCAGATGTTTCCCTACTTCAGAGCTGACTGAAGGATGATGACGATGGTGGATGATGTTGTGGTCTGAGTCACTGTATCTCACAGACAAGGCTGCAGTTTCGTACATCTGCTAATGTGAGCCGGGTTCCTGCACCGCTAACCCAGATGTTCCACTCTGCGTCAGTGTTCTCCTGGCCCAGAAGAAGTTCCTCTTCCACTACAAGAACGTGCGCTGGGCCCGAGGACGACACGAGACGTACCTGTGCTTCGTGGTGAAGAGGAGGGTGGGACCCGACTCGCTTACCTTCGACTTCGGACACCTGCGCAATCGCACCGGCTGCCACGTTGAGGTGAGGGGGAGAGAGAGGGAGGGAGGGGGGAGAGGGAGGGAGGGGGAGAGGCGGGGGGGTGGGGGGTAGTTAGAGGAGGGCACGCTTTGTGGTGGGACATTAAGTCAATTTGTAAAAACATACAACATGCTCCTGATTTTAGCTTCAGTCTTTATGTATTTCTCCTGCCCCCTCTGACACAGTATGGCTGTCTCTCATCACCCCCCCCCATCACCCCTCCCCTCTCTCTGTCCCCCACCCCATCACCCCTCCCCTCTCTCTGTCACCCCCCCCCACCCCCCCCAACATCACCCGTCCCCTCTCTCTGCCCCCCCCACCCCCCCTCTCCATCACCCCTCCCCTCTCTCTGCCCCCCCCTCTCCATCACCCCTCCCCTCTCTCTGTCCCCCCCCCGCCCCCCCCCCCCCCCCCCCTCCATCCTCCTCTTCTCAGCTGCTGTTCCTGCGCCATCTAGGGGTGCTGTGTCCGGGCCTGTCGGCGTCTGGAGGTGCTGGAGGGGGCGGGGGGCTGAACTACTCCATCACCTGGTTCTGCTCATGGTCCCCCTGCTTCGACTGCTCGGCCCGGCTGGCCCAGTTCCTGAGACGGACCCCCAACCTCAGGCTCCGCCTCTTCGTCTCCCGCCTCTACTTCTGTGACCCGGAGGACCGCCACGAGAGGGAGGGGCTCCGGGCGCTGAAGAGAGCCGGAGTCCACATCACCGTCATGAGCTATAAAGGTGTGTGTTTGTGCATATGTGTGTGTGTGTATTGTAACTGTATTGTTTGCTGTAATTTCCTTGTTTTGTTGAGAAATGTTTTTTACCTAGGACCCACCTTTGTACAGCATTTTGGTCGACCGTTGTCTTTTTTCAAGTGCTCTATAAATACATTTTGATTTGATTTGATATGTGTATTATAAAGCATTGGCTTCTCACGACAGTTAACCCTCCCCCCTCCAGATTATTTTTACTGCTGGCAGACGTTTGTAGCTCACAGACAGAGGGCCTTCAAAGCCTGGGAAGATCTTCAGCAGAACTCCGTCCGCCTGGCCAGGAAGCTCAACAGCATCCTGCTGGTAAAGAGAACTCACAATAGGCTAGGGGCAAGTCATCTGATTAATAATTAGATTAAAGGTGCAATAGAAAACTTTATTATGTAGACAAAACATGTGTAATACACCAGCTATTACGACCCCTGAGAGCTCCTGACACAGAGATACCACAGTTGTGATACTGTTGGCTCACGACATGAACCTTGTTAGAGGTGGGAACCAAACCTCAGACATCTCAGACAGATAAACACTCATTTTGGACATGTCAGAATGTTTTATTTCTTGGGTTAAAACAATACTTTTACTCTGCACTTTTCTAAAAGATCTGTGGATGTATTATTATTATGATTATGATTAATATTTAATTTAATGATTAGTCTACATAAAAATGTTATCTATATCTCCTTTAATCTTGAGTAAGATGGAAGACTTCTTTGCTCCAGCATGATCCCAGCGGCCCGTGTCAGTTAAACCATGTGTCCTGTTCTCTGTTCCAGCCCTGTGAGACGGAGGATCTGAGAGACCCGTTCAGGCTGCTTGGACTGTGAACCATCCACATGGATCCATCACTATTTACCTGAGATTAACTGAGATTCTGTTTATTTTGTGTTTGTGTGATAATAGATTTTGTTGAATTTTGAAGCTAGCCTATTATAACTGTATTGTAATAACGAATGCTATTTTTTTTTAAATAATAAAAAAGAAAAACTACATTAATTCTCTTTTCAAATTCTTTCTGAGTGTTGCAGAATATCCTCCCCAGTACGATTTGCAATGTATAGAATCGAAATATCAAGATCTGGTTGGTAGGCCTATATAAAAATTGATGAACCCAAGACAACGAAAAGTTATTGCGGCCGTGCGCAAATACACAGTATATTACGTTCGCGTCCCCGTTAACGCGGACACCATACACCGACAGATACCGAATGAATTAAAGTCAAGATGGCGACCGAGGGGGAATACGAGTCAATCCTCTGTGTGAAACCTGACGTCAACGTTTACCGAATCCCACCGCGAGCATCGAACCGAGGCTTTAGGTAAGAGTCGAGATGCCCAAAATGAACCAACCGTTGACCTTGCCTGTCTCCAGCATCCTTCGGCGTGGCAAGGCCAGGCAATGCCAGCGGCACGCCAGTCGAGTTTGTCCCCATAGGCACAAATGCATCTTCATGTAGCGGTCGTCTGTCGCCTGTTCTTATTGTGTTCTTTTATTTTCAGTGTCATACCGTGAGAACAGAGGTGACTGTTGGTCAGCGAGTGTTGCTTTATGTCGCTTATGTGTGTAGGCGATGATAGGATGGGACGATACACCTGTCACGCTTGTGAGCTACCTGACAAGCTATCTCTGCGCTCTGCATGCTACGAGGCACATCAGAGGCTAGGCGAAATACAGCTTACAGTGCATAAACGTGGCCACGCTCCCATAGAACAAAACAATAGCCTTCTGTTTCATAACGAATGTTCACTGTAAGAGTATAGCATATACTACGGTATGTAAAGGAGGATTAGGTGAGATTTCTACTCCCCTGAAGGAGATTACCTGTGCTTCTGCACCGCTGCGTTTGACTCGCACCCTGAACCAAAGACCGAAATAATTACCGGTGTTGTCATTGATTTATTTGTTCTGAAGAAGGATGGTTGTGTGGATTGTGTTTACCCAGTCGTCATTGGTTGATGCTGACTGGACAGTGATGTAGTGTTTGAGCGAGTGCCCTAGGCTACTATAACAGCAATTATTCTGGCAAAGTTCAGTCTCAGTAGTGGATAACGATCCACGATCCTCCCTATACAACTTATTGTAATGTGTACTAAAATACCTATTGTAGGCTATTTTAGATTGCTATTCTTGCACTTTGCCTTCCGCACTAGATTATGCTTTTGGTCACTTGTTTTAGAAAGGAGATGCACTTGTGAGTTCTGGCCAGTAGCCTATAGGCTAGTAGGCTACATTGGCTTTTCCTACGTTAAATGCAATTATTGTAAGTCGCTTTGGATAAAAGCATCAGCTAACAATGTAATGTAATGTAATGATAAAGAGGAAATTGTGGGTATCCTGTGTGTCTCTGGATAAAGATGTGGGTATATATACTCCATACCGTCGACTACACTGGTGGTCCATAGCACCATACTGTTCGTCTCCAGGGATCTGATTGGCTAGAATCAGTAGCGCTCTGCCGACCACACGGCGTCTGTTGTAGTGAGTCAGGAGTCTGACGTCATCGCCCCCAGGTGGCGGTAAACGGCAGTCCAGCGCGCTGTGAGTCACGCTTCCCACGCGGAGGAAGGAGGGGTCTGCTTCTGTCAGCAGCACAGCGGAGCGCTTATCAACACCAGGAGAACAAAAGGGGCTTATATTGTCCAATGTGCATGCGCGCACATGCGCACACACACACACACACACACACACACTGTATGGCTTACCTGTGTGTCCCCTCAGAGCTGCCGATTGGAAACTGGACTCCCCTGACTGGACTGGTCGCATGCGTGTGACGGCCAGGGGAAAAGTGGCCTACGTGAAGCTGGAGGACAAGATCTCTGGTGAGACGCACACACACACACACACGCGCACGCGCACACACACACACACACACACACACACACACACACATGCATGCATACATACACACACAGACACACACACGCACACACACACACACACGCACACACACATACACACACACACACACACACACACACACACACACACCACACACACACACACACACACACACACACACACTCACACACCACACACACACACACACACACACACACACACACACACACACACACACACACACACACACACACACTCAATACTGCAGATACTGTATGGTGAACCACTAGTCCAAGCTCCCCTTTTCGTTACCCATTAAAATGACCTCTAACTGTACCTTGTCCCATCAGAAGACCAGTATGCTGATTTTACACCAAGAGCACAGCCCTTATAAACCAGGGTGTTTCATTTCACACATGACACAAACTCTTATTTTGCGATAAGCGGAGCAAGGCCGCACGCTTGTCCAAACCGCCAATCAGCATTCACAGCCACTGTTCAAGGTGAGTTGTGATGACGTTGCTCTTGGTCTCTGCAGGGGAGCTGTTCGCCCAGGCGCCGGTGGAGGAGTACCCTGGCATCGCCGTGGAAACAGTCAGCGACTCCAGCCGGTACTTCGTTCTGCGTATCCAGGATGAGAGCGGTGGGTAGACTGGTATAGACTGGTATAGCCTGGTATAGACTGGTATAGACGGGTATAGACTGTAGACTGGTATAGACTATAGACTGGTATAGACTGTAGGCTGTAGTAGACTGGTATAGACTGGTAGACTGGTATAGACTGTAGACTGTATAGACTGGTAGACTGGTATAGACTGTAGACTGTATAGACTGGTAGATTGGTATAGACTGTAGACTGTTAGAGATTGTACACGGTAGTAGACTGGTATAGACTGGTAAACTGGTATAGACTGTAGACTGTAGTAGACTGGTATGGACTGGTAGACTGGTATAGACTGTAGACTGTAGTAGACTGGTATAGACTGTAGACTGGTATAGACTGTAGACTGTAGTAGACTGGTATAGACTGTAGACTGGTATAGACTGTAGACTGTAGTAGACTGGTATGGACTGGTAGACTGGTATAGACTGTAGACTGTAGTAGACTGTTATCAGGCGACAGCTCTTTGTTGGTGCTCGTCAGTGTTAAGGCCCTGTGCTTCAGTGTTAGTTGTGCTCTGACGTTGGCTGGACCGGAACGCAACCCCGGGTCCGGAGTTTCCCCCATCTGGGGATAACCCTAGTCTGGGGTTATAGGTTCACAGGTCATAGGTTTTACTTCTACCGTATACTACTACTCCCAAACATCCTGATACTATCGACCCTTCTCGCTCTCGTAGCGTGGCCAGCTAGTATGTTCACATCTGCGCAGTTTCCACTAAGCTTTCTGGGGGTTTTGACCGGCCAACAAGCCGTTAGACATTGGTCCATATGTCTAAAGACGGAGTGTATTATTGATCAGGTCTGGCAGCGTAGCATCCCAGCCTGTTCTCTGTGCCCTCAGGTCGCGGGGCCTTCATAGGCATCGGGTTCGGAGACAGAGGAGACTCCTTCGACTTCAACGTAGCGCTGCAGGACCACTTCAAGTATGGGGGGGGTTATGTGCATTGGGGGGGGAGGGGCGGGGGGGGTTGTAGGTGTGTGAAGTGCGCAGTACACAGTGTGCTGTGTATAATTGTGTGTGTGTGCAATGTGTAGTATAAGTAGGGGGTAGGGGGTAGGTATATACTATGTGTATGCTGTGAATATTTTTATTGTATGTATGTATATATTGCATGCATGCATGTATGTATGTATGTATTTATGTATGTATGTATGTATGTATATATTGCATGCATGCATGTATGTATGTATGTACATCTGTCTGTATGTATGTAGACTGAGCTGTCAGCTGCGTATATCATGCATATTTGATGCATGTTTTATGTGTGTTATTTTAAAGGCCCTTCTAGGGACGGACATTGGAAATTAGCAATAGCTATACCTGCTATGATGCAGTTCTCTGGAAGATTGCTGTGCAACCTAACAATGTACATAGTATCTGTCTCTATTCAGATAAACTTGAATGAAATGGGACTTTCTAAGACACACTAGGGACAAATATGAATGATATTGATGATAATGAAGAATATTATTGATTATCTCTCTCTCTCCCTCTCTCTCTCCCTACCTCTCTCTCTCTCCCCCCTCTCTCCCTCTCTCTCTCTCTCTCTCTCTCTATCTCCCTGTGTCTCTTCCTCTCTCTCTCCCTCTCTCTCTCTCTCTCTCTCTCTCTCTCTCTCTCTCTCTCTCTTTCTCTCCCTCTCTCTCTCTCTCTCTCTCTCTCTCCCTGTGTCTCTCCCTGTGTCTCTCTCCCAGGTGGGTTAAACAGGACGATGAGTTCAGTAAGCAGTCCCAGACTCCAGACTCCACCCCTAAACTGGACCTGGGGTTCAAAGAGGGCCAGACCATCACTCTCAATATCGGGGTACGCTCCCTCGGCTCAGCCACTTTCCTCCCTGCACCCCTAGCCTGTCTGCCGAGGCGTCTCCATCACTAATACACCCCAAACACACCCGCTGTGCTTAGCTGGGGCGTCTTTGTTCACACCACAGGCCTCACTGTAAAGAAGACCAATTCTGGACCTCAAATGTCCCTCTAGGTTTTCTATATATAGCCTTTATTTAACCAGGTGAAAGCCCGTTGAGACACTGGGTCTCTTTTTCAAGGGTGACCTGGCCAAGAAAGCAGCTGTCAGTCATAAAAACAATAATACAACATACAGTTCAATAAACACGATTAACACTTCAATACATCAATACAGCAGACCCAGCCTAACAGAAACAAACAAGCATCAACAACAGCAGAACCAGCTATACGAAACATTTACACTCCTCCTCAACAGAACCCTGCGCAAGACTTTTAAACTCCCCAAAGGGCACTAGAATATCAAGGCCAAGGGAACTAGTAGCCTGTTCCATGCCTCTGGAGCCCAGTGGGAAAAAGCAGACTTGCTGAGATCCATAAGGGCTCTAGCTGCTTTAAGCTGCAACCACCTAGTGGATCGTATCTGATATTCGCCATCAGTAAAAGAAAGCAGGCTACAGAGGTAGAGAGGGAGTTTCCTGATGAGGACTTTGTACACAAATACAAGTAAACAAAGCTGTCTGCTTATAAAAAGAGAGGACCAGCCCACCGACTGATACAAGGTACAATGGTGAGTGAGTGATTTCACGTTTGTGATAAAACATAGAGAGGCATGAAGGTTTGGTGGGTGAGAGTCTAGTGACTCTAGTCTGTGACAAAAATGCCCCGGAGAACAACAGACTTGATCAGATTTATCTCAAGCTTGCAGGTAGTCTAACCAGGTAGTCTAACCAGGTAGTCTAACCAGGTCGTCTAACCAGGTCGTCTAACCAGGTCGTCTAACCAGGTAGTCTAACCAGGTAGTCTAACCAGGTCGTCTAACCAGGTCGTCTAACCAGGTAGTCTAACCAGGTCGTCTAACCAGGTCGTCTAACCAGGTAGTCAAACCCCCAGAGAGTCGAGGATCAAAATACAAAGATGCATTCAGAGACAGTTTCCTTTATAATAGTGAATAAACAAGTGTGAGCTCACGCATTGTCTTATCTTGGTGAGTCAGCATCCCTTTCATGTAAGAGAGGGTTTTCACGGCCCATCATCAGTCGGCCATGTTGGAGGTTGAAGCTACTAAATGTAGCTAGATAGATAGATCAATAAACAGGTAGATAGACCTATCTATCTACATATCTATTTAGTCGTTAGCCTAAACCTGAGCTTACACCTGCTAAACCTAGGCTTAAACCTCCAACATGGCCGGCCGTGAAAACCCTCTATTCTGAGAGTACTACCAACTGTGCCCTTCTGCTCGTTAACCTATCTGCTCGTTAATCTTCTGTTCGTTAACCTATCTGCTCGTTAACCTATCTGCTGAACTCCGCCCCCAGCTCAAACATGGCCTCCCGAGTGCTACATCTTACCTAACCCTGTTCTAATTGCTTGGTCCTGTCTAATTATTTTGTACTTTCTGTGTGACCTATCACTGTTTGCACCGGCAGACACGCACGCACACACACATACACACACAAACAACTCTTAACTATTATTTGAACTGCTTATTAGGCCTTTGGGCCTCTATCATTCTATAAAACAATGTTAAAAATACATTTGTAGCCCCCATATTCTTCAACTGCTCAAATACGTTTTTTTTTCAAATACGTTTTATAATACAGATTGTTCAAACGGCACTCAGAAGTGACTAAATCTTTGTGACTCTCTCACAAAATATCAGCATGCAGTTGATCATGAGCGTATCCTGGACCCAGTGAATGAGGCTGTGGTGAAGGACCTAATTAGGATGAGTGTGTATTCTTAACGGAACAGCCCCAATTTTCAAATGTGACCTGAGGGATTCAGGGGCGAGCGAGGTTGAAATTACCTTGACTAGAACGAGTCATGCTGTTCTTCGCAATAAACCTTTGCTATACACCATTGTATTATTACCCACTACATTAAATAACATGACGGAGACATTAGATAACATGAGAGACATTTGATAACATGAGAGACATTAGATAACATGACAGAGACGTCGCAGTCTCAAAACTCATCTCTTCAAGAAGTGCTACAACAATCCTCCCTCTTAAGCACCTATTGTATTTTAGATTGCTATTCTTGCACTTTGCCTTCAGCGCTAGATTATTCTCTTAGTCACTTGTTTTAGAAAGAAGATGCACTTGTGAGTTCTGGCAAGTAGTAGTACATTGGCTTTTCCTACGTTAAATGCAATTATTGTTAGTCGCTTTGGATAAAAGCGTCAGCTAAATGACTGTAATGTAAAAGATAACATGACAGAGGCAAACATGTTTCGTTTTGTTTTTGCTTGTGCCATCATGAGAGTTGTCAGGGTAAATGTAAGTGATGTCATCACTGTGGGGTGGGAGTGACAGTAAAAAGTAGCCTTGTGAGACCATCCGAATCTCACGAGCACATTCAGGTTCGCTTCGCAGCTCAGTCTGGACCCTATCTAGAACGATTATTCTCTGATTACGTTTTGACCGGGCCAATCAGGGACTGTGTTCTGACTGCTGTTCCACCCCCCAGTGGAACGCAGCCACTGATTGGTTCCCGTGGCAATAGAATAAACAGCCATAAGTGCAGTACTGTAGAAATAGTCTCAGAGTTTCTCAGGAAAGACGTTTTTGCCATTCTTCCAACTGGATTTGTCAAACGTTTTGTTACGCTGATTGAGTTGGTCTGTCAAGGCAAGTACTCGCCCACAACAATTGTTGGAGACTAGAGTAAATGGTAATGGTAAAGGGACTATACTTATATAGCACCCATTCACACACACATTCACACACCAATGGCGGCAGCTGCCACGCAAGGTGCTAGCCTGCTCATTTGGAGCAATTTGGGGTTCAGTGTCTCGCCCAACGACACTTGGACATGTTGTCAGGCTCTACAGATATACAGCCTCCCCAGACTGAGCTGTGTAGAGAAGCAGAATGTGAGCTCGCTAGAACAGGACGGTCTCACAAGGCTGAGTAAACAACACCTCAGGCTGACTACAGGCTCAAATGTGACCGACTCCATGTGGCTTATGCCTGTTCAGACTGCAGAAAATCAGATTTGAGTCATAAATAAGGATTTGAGTCACTTCAAATTGGCAGTGTGAAGGCTTTAGAGATCCCGCATCATTAAATGGTCAACATACAATACTGCTCCAACTGTCACTCATTTTCTCTCTCTCACTCTCTTTCCTTCTTTCTTTACCTCTCTTCCTCAGCAATCTAGAAAGAGAGAGAAGTCCCGCCCTCAGAGTGCAGGCGGCTTTGGGCTCCTCCCTCCTCCCCCAGGGGGCAAGATAGCCCCTCCCCCTACATCCAGCTCCTCCAATCACAACACAGAGGCTCTCACAGGCGGAAGTAATACAGGTAGCTCAAAAGCATCTTCGAATGATCTAACTGGGAGAGAAACATTGTATCAATAGGTACTTCATGAGTCATTCTTACGGCCTGCTCACACGCTTCCGTTCCGTCAACGTATGGCGGAACGCGTGTGCTGCACGCAACAACAACCAAATCCCGCCTTGCGATGACGTATTCCTCCATCAAGACATCTGATTGGTCGGCAGCTCTGGCAACGCATCTGAAAGTTGAACATTTCTCAACTTTCGACGCTAGCAACGCAACGCACCGGGACAACAATGGAACCAGAATGCCATTCGGCTGCAGCCATTGAAAGTGAATGGCATCCATCAATGTTGGTGCATCAAACGCAAGCGTGTGAGCGGCCCGTTAAAGTTCTTGAACGCTTTACACCTCCACTGTATACTCTGCATTCATTTCAGATAAGCGCACACTCTTGTGTATTTAATGGTGTCCAATTGTGTTCTTACAATCTCAAAAGGACCAACATGTAAATCATCACATTATTATTAAGTTATTACCATTTTGGTAACACCAACGATGCAAATGCACATTACACCAACGATGTAAATCTGGTCATTTCTGTACATTGATGTAAAGTGTATTTGATTGTTTCTTTTGAGCCCTGCTGTATCCATTTCCTTTTTGTTGTGATTCTGTGCGATCGCCCAGTGACTGGGTTTGTTTGTTTGTTGTTTTTGTTGTGATTCTGTGTGATCGCCCAGTGACTGGGTTTGTTTGTTTGTTGTTTTTGTTGTGATTCTGTGTGATCGCCCAGCGACTGGGTTTGTTTGTTTGTTGTTTTTGTTGTGATTCTGTGCGATCGCCCAGTGACTGGGTCAGGGAGTGTCCTTCTCTGAGGGGATCTCATGTTTGTGTTTCAGGCTGTTTGTTAGACCTGGACACCAGTAACTCCAACTCCCGGCCCAACGCTACGAATACAGCTACAGGCAGCTCTGATCTGTGGGGAGACTTCTCTGCTTCTGAAAAGTAGGGGACTACTCTCTCTCTCTCTCTCCTTCTCCCTCTCTCTCTCTCTCCCCCCCCTCTCTCTCTCCCTCTCTCTCTCTCCCTCTCTCTCTCTCTCTCCCTCTCTCTCTCCCTCTCTCTCTCTCTCTCTCTCACACGCACACATTTGAGCTTTTAAGTCCTCAAGAACATGTTTGGTTTGTCTCTTTTTCTCTCTGTGTGTCTTCTTGTAGTGCTGTCTCTGCCCCACCCCCTGCCAAAGACGATGTCAGCTGGGAGCGCTTCTGAGCCTATCCCACAATCCCTTTCACCTGACCTTCACCTGAAGCACACCCAGACCTAACTGTCCACTAGTAACCCTGACAACACCACTGTCTTTTCTACCCCTGTCTCCCCCTCGCCCCACCCCAGACTCTGTACTTCTCTCCTCCTTTCTCCCTTCCTCCCTCTCTCTCCCCTCTCTCTCTCCCTCTCTCTCTCTCTCTCCCTCTCTCTCTCCCCTCTCTCTCTCTCTCTCTCTCCCTCTCTCTCTCTCTCTCTCTCCCTCTCTCTCTCCCTTCATCCCTCGCTCTCTCCCTCTCTCTCCATCTCTCCCTCTCTCTCTCCCTCTCTCTCTCTCTCTTTCCCCTGCTGCCATATTCCATATCCTAACTATTGCAACAGAGTATTTATTTATTCTGAGTGACAAGACTGCTCACTGAAGGAAACACATTACAGCCAGGAAGCAAGGAAGGGGAATACACACATATACACGTATAATATCAAATGAATTGATTTATGTACATAAGATATTTATTGTAAATTTATATATTGTCAGTAGTTTGTAATTACTGTATTGTTGTTTGTGTTGTAGTTCTTTGCGTTTCTCCAGTTGGGAATTCTCTAACTGTATGCAGTAGAGGATCCAAACCAGTCCCACCTAATGATTAGGGTTACTATCTACACAGGGCAAAATCTGCTATCTACTATTATCTACTAATTATAATACCTCCTTGGTTAAAATAGGACTAAGGCCATTGGGGTATGTGGGACCAGTCCACCTCTATAATGCAACGGTGAGGCTGTCTAGTCCCTCTAGTGGTCTCCTGTGATATTGCAGCCTTGTGTGAGTGAGTGAGATGATCAGCATGAGGATGTGTTTCTGGGGGAGGGACAGGGGCTGGTTTGGTGGGGAGGGACAGGAGCTGGTCTCAACAGCAGACCGTTGCTAGAGGCTAAATCAACACTGGGAGACAGAGAGGCGGACAAGGAGTGAGGGATGGAGATGACAGCAGGGAGGAAAGAGAGAGAGAGGCTTCGCATCTGTCTCCCGACCCGAGAGTTGGGTGGGGTGGGGGGTGGATACGGCTCAGACCCCGCGGTCAAGGGGTTACCACGGCGACGGGGTGACTCATCCAGGTCACGACCCTAGCCCGTTTGAATGAACAGACCCGCGTTTGTACCGAGTCCGATGAGGACGCCCCTCAGCGCTGACGCGGTTGGGCCCCTCTCCACCGCCCTCCCTGACGGAGCTGATCTGAGGACAGCTTCTACCCGGGCTGCGGTACGCGACGAGCGGCGGAGCTGATCTGAGGACAGCTTCTACCCGGGCCGCGGTACGCGACAAGTAGTGGAGCTGATCTGAGGACAGCTTCTACCCGGGCTGCGGTACGCGACGAGTAGCGGAGCTGATCTGAGGACAGCTTCTACCCGGGCCGTGGTGCTCCGCGCACAAGGGTTTGTCTGTGAGCGTTTCAGACGGACCTGCTCGACTGAACCCGACTCTGGGACCATATCCAGGCGGTGGACGCACGCCAGTCCCCTGTGAGACGCAGCTTTTTATCTCCTCCGTTGTGTCGCTATCACAAGAGGGATGGAGAGGGGGGCATGTCCAACATTGCAGTGATATCATTCAGCGTGTGTGTGTGTGTGTGTGTGCCACTCATTGACACGTATGCTTTTAGAGATGTGTTTTGATCGATGACATCATAATGGATCTCCTAAATGACCACACAGCTAGCGGGAGAGCTGGTCTGAGCTGGCTGAGTGTGTGTGGAGACCCTGCCCATGTCGGTTCATGTCTATATACTACACAATTACACAACTACACAACTAATATGCACCCCCACCCCCCCTGTCAAAACAGATTCTATGTATATGTGTATGTAAATGTATATGTTGTGCTGCGTTCAGAGAGATTAAAAACAATGAACTAATGACAAATGATGCTGTTATTGTGTTTGTGTTCCAATTTAATCAAACCACCCACTCTGTGCTAGACAGCATCCTGTAAAAGAACTGATCCACTCAAAAACCCCTTTATTATATTTATTGGATATAGTGCTTTTAGTATTGGTTTGTCATAGAGTGCAATACAGTGATACAGTGATAACAGAATAGTTTGGTTGTTGGGATGATATTATAGTATACGAGGACTGAGCAGTGTTACATCAGGACGTCTGAACATCTGATTATAGATCTATAATCTATAATATAATATATTATTATATTATAGAGTTATAGAACCTCTACTGGACCGTCTTAAACCATGAGGACATGATCCGTGTCAAAGGGAAAAAACCATCACCCACTATTCACAGACAATAAACAACAAAGACTAGAGTAATACAAGAACTGAGAGATATGAGTCACACCTCTCTTTACTGTGTGTAACAGACGAGTAGGTGTGTGTGCGTGCGTGTGTGTGTGTGTGTGTGCTAGACGCAGGCTCTGGACCAGGCGTTGAGTGGTGGATTTATAGTGTTTTGGGGTGTTCTTATGGAGACGCCCCCAAAATCTCTCTCCAAGGGTCTCCCTCCTCCCTCGCAGTCTCTCTGCCATCTTGGGCCCATCAGGCCTTGTTTGCCCAGGTTTTGGGGTTGCCACGGCGATTGCGACAGCGTTTCTTATTGGTCGCTGACCTCTGCAGGCGTTGGGGCCAGCCGGACTTCTCCCTGCACAGCTCCGCTGGGGGGGGGGAGGGGTGGGGGGGGTATGTTGACATACGTGTTCACACATGCTAGCTGAACATGGTGACGATGACTGATAGGACACCAGAGAGAATCTCACCCTTCAGGAACTCGTCCTGTTGGCACACGGTCCTCACACAGATCTCCTTGTTGATCACATACACACGAGGGAGGCTGAGACAGTGGAAAACAGAGACATCACAACGACAATAATAGTTTCAAACCGACCGACTCTGATATTCCTGCTTGTTGAGGCTACTGTATCTGAGCTCGATGACTATATGACTGCATCTGTGGTGGTGGTTGTTTGTGTGATGAGTAGGCTACCCTGGGAATTTAGAAGTCCCAAATATCACGCTCGGAATTCTGGGACCCCTGGAATTCTAGAATGAATTTGAGAGTCAAGTCCCCCAATTCTGCTACATCTGGTGTGAAAGCAGGCCTACCGTCGCCTACCTGTAGAGGCAGAGAGAGTGGATGCATCTTTTGATGGGCCGGTGGACTGAGTACATCCTGGTGCAGGGGTACATCTCCTCCCTACAATCTGGGTGGGACCACAGGGTGAACACACACAGAACGCCCTGACAATGTCACACACAACGTCTAGACAACATTCATGTCGAGACGCCGCCCACTGGCGTAGGACAAGCAAGCAGCGCCCGCGCTCTGGCCAGATTGACAGCTGTCATGACACCAAATGAGTGCTGCTATAATGTGTGGCTTTGAAGAGGGAGACGTTATTACCAGGCGGCGGACTTTGGGCAACAGCTGCGAGCACTGTGGAACACAAACCACATGAGGGGAGTATTTGAGCGTGTAAAAGCAAACACGAGGCGACTCCAACGTAATTAAACGGGATGATTTGTGTGCTTTGTTTGTGGGGGTTACCGTGGAAACCGCAGAGTAGCAGGGCCATTGGCAGGCCGCCCATCCCTCCGACTCGTCTTAAGACCTGGTTTACGAGCTAGAGGGAGACCGAAGAGGAAAAGAGATTTGAGCGCTGCACACAGAGGAACTGTTCAAACATCAGTCTCCTGGCCGTAGACTTTTTTATGCGTTTTAATTTTCCCCTCTAACCCCCCCCCCCCTCGCCCCTAGCCGTATAGCCTATGCTGGCCTGCTCCCCCAGGCCTGGGCGGCCGAGAGACTGTTTTGTAATGAAGTGACCTCACGGAATAAACATGCATCAGCGTACAACTAGGTAGGGCTTGTTTAGGTAATAAACATGACATCAGTCTTAACCTGGAACCAAGTATCAATCATGTAATCATTGCATGTGACAAAATAACTGTTAATGATCCAAAAAAAGCCTAATTAGTTTGTCTCACAAAGAAGGCTATTGAAACAAAATCCATTCAACAACAACCCCCCCACCCCCGTCTCTCTCTCTCTCTCTCTCTCTCTCTCTCTCTCTCTCTCTCTCTCCCTCTCTTTGTCTCTGTCTGTCTGCTCGCCCTTGCATCATTCCTCTTGTGATGTGTCAGTGTGAGTTTGGAGTCCAAGACATGAGTTCTCACCGAAGAATGTGTTTTCTGTGCCCCATCCGCGCACCCGTGCCACCCCGCCACCCCGCCCTCTCCAAACTCGCACATTCTTTTCCACCTCGCTCTCTTTTCAGAGAATTTATTCTGACTGCATTAGTAGCCTGTCCCAAGTGTCACCTGCGATTCCGAGCGTGACTGCTCTGTCCTCGCGGACCTCAAACTTGTCATGCTTGTTGAGGTTCTGGGCATGCTCAGATTGACTGGGTTTTGAGACATTGACGTTGTCTTCTGCTTTCAATGGCGCTAATTACGTCTACATGCCATCACGCATACCTTTGAACATCGACTCTGAAATAATCTCAGATCTTTGAGGAGTATCATCAAAAGTTATGTTGGTAACTCTATGGCATAAAGACAGAGTGCCTGGTTTTTGCATGATCATTTTACTCATGTCCCCTTCATCTATAGACAACACGTTTACTTAAGGTAAAGAAATAGAAAAGAATGTTTTGAATACTCACAATTTTCCTTAAGCTCGAAACCTCTTTTGTTTTATGAATCTTTTGTCTTCTGTCTTTTCCCACTTCCTCCCTCTCCTCCTCCTCCTCCTCCTCCCCTCCCTCTCCCCCTCCCTCTCCTCCCCCCTATCCTCCACCCATCATAATTCTCTTGCTCACTGCTTTTTCTCCCCCAATCTGGTAGAAATTTGCAGAGAGAAACATTTGGTTCCTCCCTAAAGAGCGGTGTCGTGTGTGTGTGTGTGTGTGTGTGTGTGTGTGTGTGTGTGTGTGTGTGTGTGTGTGTGTGTGTGTGTGTGTGTGTGTGTGTACAGACCCATCCACACATGGTTTCTCAGAGGATGGAGGATATTTTGCAGATGTCATGTTACCAAATTTACCGGGTGAGGATGACCATATAAGGACATTTCCCCTCAGAGTCGTGGAAGGTACATGAACAATGCAATTTGCTTGTAAAGCTTCACAGTCGATTAGAGTCTGTTCTGTTGTATAATGTATGAGTGTGTCATGCTCTAGATTGTAGTATTAGAGGTAAACCACAGTATCAGTTGTCTAATTTTCTATCTGCATTGATATCAACGAAGAGGGGAGAGCGGTAGGAGAATCATCCCAACTTCATCAGCTCAGTGCAGATGAGAGGAGAGGAGGAGACGAGAAGTCACTGTCGCTTCCTATCTGCAGACAGGTCTGTTTGGGTCCAAGTTGAACTGAAACATGTAATACCCTAAATTCACCAGCAGGCGGAGCAGTGCGCACAGTAAGCGCAGTCCCAGAAAGGCTTTTTGGCTGGTTAGGTCAAACCAATCAAGTCACGGGCTGCAAATCCCGCTCTTGGAAGTTGTAGCCCGGGTCTTAACTCTGGCTGTAAGCTATAGCCTACCAAACAATTTAGCGCAGTTTAATACATGTATGGCTACATTTGAATAGTTTTATGGTAATGCAGGCCTACATACACATGAGAGAACAGCCTACCTTATCTATTCTCTAATATCGTTATTGGTAATTGGTATGTCAAGTATCTATCTACCATCTAATAGGACTGAGTGAGGGAGGGATTTGGAGAGAGAGAGAGAGGGAGAGAGAGAGAGATATTTCTCTACATTAAAAAACGAATTAATGTAACACAAATGTCTCAAACGTCACTACCTTGTGAGGAGTGTGAAGTATTAACAGCCCAAGCCCTGGCCTGGGGCAGGTAGACAGAGGCCTCTATCACTGCTACATGGTGGACCTTCAGACACATGAGGTAAGGGGTGGCTGCCAACTGGGTGTTTGGATAGAGGAGGCAGTTTTTCTTGGTATAATGTTTTAGTCAATCTTTTGAGGTCAAGCTCTTGTTTTGATCCTTTCATTTCTTTGGCAACATCCATGTCTCTTTGCCTTGTGGCCTAACGGTGTCTTTTATGTACATTCTCTTATTTATTTTTATGCAATTCTCACCACTGACTGTGTCTTCACCCCTGGTTTGGTGTCCTTTATTTAACACCCAACAAGCTCAACCCCTTTCAGACCCAGCCAGTACAGGTAATTACATTGTTACAAAGCCCCTCCTACCCCTAGACAACGGTAACAATTATAACACCTTCGTTTTTGCTTTACCTTCAAATCCATCCATCCATCCATCCATCTTCATCCGCTTATCCGGGGTCGGGTCGGGTCAAATCCTTTGTAGGTTTTTTTTTCATTTTATTTCAAATAGATGGTGCTTTGTTGTTTTTATTCTCACAGGATCACGAGAGAATATATATTTTTTCTTTCATTCATATAATTGTGCTCCATTTTGCACTATACAGTGTCTATAAAGAAGTTTCATCACTCCATCTAGGATCATACTGTATGTGGAGTTATTGTACAGTCATAGGAGTCACAGAACCTTAGTGAACCCATAGAGCCCCATCATCCTAGTCTATTTCCTTCCACAGAGTCTATAGACACAAGGTAGGGGTTGGGCGCCACACAGTGATCCATTCATTTAAAACCTGATGAATAGTTATATTCTTTCCCAGATAGCAAGCGGATCTGGGCCATATACAGGCCAGATCT
>NC_140243.1:20339277-20354277 GCF_949987555.1 Borostomias antarcticus | reverse complement strand
ACGCTCTGATGCCTTAAAGCTTCTCCAAATGATCTGGTCACTATGTCACAAAACACCATTTATCTCTCTCCCCTCCCCTCCCTGACCCTCTCGCCCTCCACTCCTCCTCCCTCTCTTATTTTCCTGGACTCCCTCTCCGCCTCCTGCTGTTTCCTCTGCTCCTCTCTCTCCGTCTCCCTCAGCCAGGGGCCTCCCAGGTAGCTGAGGATCTCCTCGGGGCCTCCTCTGAGCTTGGGCTCCGGGTGGAGCAGCTCCCTGAAGAGACACATCACCAGCGGACTGAGGCCCTCGAACTGCGGTGGGGCGGCTTCGGAGCTCCTTATCCGCTCCCCCTTCCCCTCCTCCTCCTCCTCCTCGCCCTTCCGCCCCCCGGCGCCTCCCCTCTCCTCCCTCTCCGCCTGGCGGTCGAACCATCGCTTGTACCTCCGGTAGGCGGGGTCGTCGCCGGTGCTCTCCTCCCAGGGGAAGCAGCCGGTCAGCAGGCAGAACACCAGGACGCCCAGGGCCCAGCTGTCGATGCTAGGCTCCACCGTGACCCACATGTCCTCGGGCTCGGCTCCGCCCCCCTCGCCCTCTTTCTCCAGCTCCTTGGCGGGCGCCACCTCCGGCGTGCAGAAGGGGGAGTCGTACCAAACGGCGCGGACCTTGGACCCGGTGGGGCGGGCCAGGCCGAAGTCCCCCAGCTTGACCCAGCGGGAGGCGCGGTCGCACAGGAAGATGTTCTCGGGCTTGATGTCGCGGTGGACGAAGCCCAAGGAGTGGAGGTGAGAGACGGCACCGCTCAGCTGGGACATCACCCTCTGGACACACTCCTCCTCCACGCCCACCTGGACACAGAGAGAGAGAGAGAGGGAGAGGGAGAGAGAGAGAGAGAGAGAGGGAGAGAGAGAGGGGGGGGAGAGAGAGAGAGAGAGAGGGGGGGGGGGAGAGAGAGAGAGAGAGAGGGAGAGCGAGAGAGGGAGAGAGAGAGAGATAGAGAGAGAGAGAGAGAGAGAGAGAGGAAGAGAGAGAGAGAGGGAGAGAGAGAGAGAAGAATACAAGAGAGGTTAGAACATATGTGGGGGGAGACAAAACATTCTGCCCTATGCTGCTCTGTTTTGTTCTGCTCTGTTCTGTGCCGTTCTGTTCTATGCTGTTCTGTGCTGTTCTGTTCTATGCTGTTCTGTTCTACATGTATGCTGTTCTGTGCTGTTCTGTTCTGTTTTGTTCTGTTCTGTCTTGTTCTGTGCTGTTCTGTTCTCTTCTGTCTTGTTCTGTTCTGTGCTGTTCTGTTCTATGTTGTTCTGTGCTGTTCCGTGCTGTTCTGTTCTCTTCTGTTCTGTCTTGTTCTGTTCTGTGCTGTTCTGTTCTATGTTGTTCTGTGCTGTTCTGTGCTGTTCCGTTCTGTTCTGTTCCATATGCGAAGAGGAGCTGACAGCTGGAGGCACTCAATCTTCCTGCAGAGGGATTTGGAAACTCCTGCTCTGTGTCACGTATGCCAGCGTCAGGGAGATAGGACACACACACACGCACGCACGCACGCACACACACACACACACACACACACACACACACACACACACACACACACACACACACACACACAGGAGTGGCTGGGGTGTTTTTAATGCATGTCTTTATCTGGCGCTCAATGCCTCATGTTCCTGCTGACAGAGAGGAAGGTATAGCAGGACAAGGGCACAACGGGTCAGTGCGGTCAACAGCTAACCCAGGCCAGACCACGCTGGCTACGTGACACACACACCTCTCACACACACATACACACACACACACCCTTCTCACACACACGTCAGAGTCAGAGGCGGGCAGACCTACTGTACTGGGCTCAACTGTACTGTTATCGTTTACGGGAGATTTGAAAGCTATTTTAACGGCTGACCTCCGTCACGATGACGCTGTAGAGGTCGCCATAGAGGCCGGCCTGCTGGGCGAACACGTAGTAGGAGGGCGTGGAGAAGAAGATGCCCAGGGCGCGGGTCAGCGAGGGGTGGGTGCAGAAGGACAGGGAGAGGTTGTATTCACGCAGGAACGAGAAGAGGGAGGTGGACGAGCGAGGGAAGAACTTCAGAGCCATTGGCGTTCCTGGTGGAGAGGAGAGGAGAGAGAGGAGAGAGAGGAGGAGAGAGGAGAGAGAGGAGAGAGGAGAGAGGAGAGAGGAGAGGAGAGAGGAGGAGAGGAGAGGAGAGAGGAGAGAGAGGAGAGAGAAGAGGAGAGAGAAGAGGAGAGAGAGGAGAGGAGAGAGAGGAGAGGAAAGAGGAGAGAGGAGAGGAGAGAGGAGAGAGGAGAGAGGAGAGAGGAGAGAGGAGAGAGGAGAGAGAGAGAATAGGAAAGGAGAGGAGAGAGAGGAGGAGAGAGGAGAGGAGATAGAGGAGAAAGAGGAGACAGGAGAGGAGAGAGGAAAGAAGAGAAGAGGAGAGGAGAAGAGAGGAGAGGAGAGAGAAGAGGAAAGGAAAGGAGAGAGAAGAGGAGAGAAGAGGAGAGAGGAGAGGAGAGAGAAGAGGAGAGAAGAAGAGAGGAGAGAGAAGAGAGGAGAAGAGTGGAGTGGAGGAGGGAGGGGTGGAGAGGAGAGAAAACCTGTGAGATTTTTTCCCAACTCAAAACTATTTCTCCCACATGACCTGCAGCATCCATGTTGAAATCTACCACTAGCTGAGAACATACTCAGCTTCTCCCAGAGAGGGCTGGGTTACGTGTGTTGTCCCTGGGGATGAGGGACGCCGTAGGCAGCGCAACCCTACCCCGGGGAATGGAGTAAATCACTTCACTACAGCAACAGCGCTGTGAAAGGTTAAGTGGACACTATTTAAAGACAGGCCTTGATGTTCATTGCTGCCATACTGATCCTGATGAACATGTGCAGACTTCGATGCAGGGACACCATTTAATAGTATTTCTCATTTTAAAAATAATAATAATCTTAACCTTAATCTTAATAATAATAATATTTTTTCTAATTTTATTCCATGTTTCAACCTGAGTTAACCTAATCTAAATGTGTTAGAGCAGTCTGACTCAACGCATGTGGGTTTTGGGAATAAGCCTCATCATTGGTTTTATTACTGCCCAATCAGTGGCGCCGGATTCATTTGGTTGGCCAATCAGACTAAGCGAAACAACAACAACCCAGCACTGTAATAACCTAGCAACCACACCGCCGAAGACGATTGTGATCTTATTCTTTGTCAACGTTCAAATTTCCTGTACTACTTTTCTAACATAGGTTTTTCATCGATCATGCCAATAAGCTTGACCAATGAAAAACCAGCCAATAAGCTAGAATTTGATTGGTTTAAAGAAATACAGTGTCCCCCTATCCCCGAATGGTACTGAGTCCAGCCAGACCTTTGTCCAGCGCCGGCACAGCATAGTCGAAATGTGGAGCTAGGCCGGGCTATGCTAGTCTAGCGTTAGCGTGACCCCTGACCCCTGACCCTGGCGCTTCACTGACCTCTCTTCTTGTGGACAGCCAGCATGACCTTGCCATACGAGCCCTCTCCCAGGAGTTTGACCACCTGGAAGTGCTCGGCGGTGTCCAGGGTGGGCAGCGACTGCGCTGAGAGGAAGCAGAGCTCGTCCAGGTCCTGGGCCGCGACCTGCTGGGAGACACAACAACAGCCTGGTGTGTGGACACGTCTGACCGGGGGGGGAAGGATGGTACGTCTGACCGGGGTGGAAGGATGGACCGGGGGGGAAGGATGGACCGGGGGGGAAGGATGGTACGTCTGACCGGGGGGGGAGGATGGACCGGGTGGGAAGGATGGTACGTCTGACCGGGAGGGAAGGATGGTACGTCTGACCGGGGGGGAAGGATGGTACGTCTGACCGGGGGGGAAGGATGGTGTATCTGACCGGGGGGGAAGGATGGTGCATCTGACCGGGGGGGAAGGATGGTACGTCTGACCGGGGGGGAAGGATGGTGCATCTGACCGGGGGGGAAGGATGGTACGTCTGACCGGGGGGGAAGGATGGTACGTCTGACCGGGGGGGAAGGATGGTACGTCTGACCGGGGGGGAAGGATGGTGTATCTGTAGCTAAAAGATGAGGGTGATGGATCGCTACCGCCTGTTGGTCACGTGAGTGAGATGACGTAAGAGGGCGGGAAATGAAGATGGAGGCTGTTGCTTCACATGCTGTGAACTGAATCGCATGACGCTGTACGCTGGAGGGGGGTTTAGAAAGTCTTATGCCTGAAGAAGGTCCTAGACCCGAAACGTTGCAGGAATACATTTTATAAAGTGAAGACAGTGTGTGTGTGTGTGTCTGTGTGTGTGTGTGTGTGTGTGTTCCTGATTCCATTAAGCCCCTGCAGTCGATTGACACGGTCACGGCTCTTCTCTGTCCTGGCCCCGCAGTGGTGGAACGAACTGTCCACTGACGTCGCAGGCTCAAAACTAATCTCTTCTAGAAGTACTACCAGGATCCTCCCTCTTAAGCGCCTATTGTATTTTAGATTGCTATTCTTGCACTTTGCCTTCAACACTAGATTATGCTCTTAGTCACTTGTTTTAGAAAGGAGATGCACTTGTGAGTTCTGGTGCCTCACCTTTAATTGCTTACATTACATATTACATCACATTACAGTCATTTAGCAGACGCTTTTATCCAAAGCGACTAACAATAATTGCATTTAACGTAGGAAGAGCCAATGTACTATTACTTGCCAGAACTCACAAGTGCATCTTCTCTCTAAAACAAGTGGCTAAGAACATAATCTAGTGCTGAAGTCAAAGTGCAAGAATAGCAATCTAAAGTACAGTGCAATATAATATAATAGCTTTGGCGTATTCGACCTTCATCAGAGCATGCATACTATTACTGCAATAATGGACAGGCATGTGGGGATGACATGGTGTAGCATAGCAATTAGAACATATGGCGTCTGCCTTTATGTAACAGGTCTTAACTGCGTGTGTTGGTATTGTATGACTGTCCTTTGTGGATGCGCTAACCTCATTAGAAGTGGAACCCCCCCCAACACATGTCCCGGGTGTGGACACAGTGAAGACCCTTTGTATAACACAATAGATTAAGCTGTAATAACACTATGGTCTATTTATACCTCTGACCTTCTTCATGCATAGAACATGTATACGTCTCTTATGTAAGAGAGCATCAGAGACACCCCAAAGTAAATCAGGGGTTAATTTAGGTTAAGCCATTGGAAAAAGCAAATGTTCAGACAGATGGGGAATCTGTACAGTACAGCAGGTGCATCAAGCCTGCAGTAGATTCATGCAGCTGGCTCTGAAAAAAGGGAAATAAAGTATAGTGTTATAAGGGTTTGGGTTTCTTTTGGTTTATCATTATATATCAGTATTGATCAATGGTCCTGTTACACCCAGTTTGGAAATACAGACTTTTATATTTTCACCATTGCTGGGATCTAATTCAATTTAAAATCAAGTATAGATTTTGGGATATAATTTATATATATATATATATGTACACACTGTAAAATGTACCAGGATTTCACAGCTTTTAACAGTATTATTTTACAATAAAGTAGGCAATTGTAATCAAAATCCCTGTAATATAACAACAAATTCCTGTTAAAACTACTGTAGCCTTGGATTTCACAACATTTAGCTGTATACATACAGCTTAATTCAATGATTTTATAGTTAATTAACTCAATTAACTATAAAAACGAAGAAACGAGTACAGTGTCCGTGTGGTGATACACAGTAGCGTGACTTGATGTAGCAGGTGTAGCAGCACATTTCGCTCCGTAAGGGTAGGCTGCAGCCTGACATTTGCAATGTCCTTGTAACCTGAGGTGATTACAGTATTAATTAATCCCACATTTGTCATCAGGTCCTCGGAGTGGACCAGGGCAGTCGGGGACAGCCTATGGTTTTATTAGGAGCGACTGTGAGGACTAGCATTAAGATTTCAAGGCAAGTAAACCCATGAAGATATTAACACTGAAAGCTGAAAAGCCTCTTGGCAATGCACTCCCTGTCTTGGACTTGTGCCCCGTGGAAGCCTCGCATAAAATCAAGATCACGCTGTTATAACGTCTTTATCATACTGGCATCTCATTACGCAGTTGAACTTTTGGTATTTACTATTGCGTTTCTACAGCTATAATACTGTACCTTGGCAGATACCAATGTCAATATGATTGGACATTTCAAAGTAAAGAGAAAATAGTGGTCCCTTGAAAACATTTGACAGGTTGAATAATCAAATCACCTATTATAGCCTAATTTCGTTGTCTGCAGAATTGGCTGATGGGCGCTAATCGATATAGGTCTACGTGATATACAGATTATAGTTTTACTTACTGTCATTGTAGAGCTGTCTCACTTTTTCGTTTCTTTTAGTCTCTTTTCACTTTGCCCGGGTCCTAGCAGCATGTAAAAGAACAGACACGCTCCTGGCCGCCGGGTGAACTTCTACTGGTCACACTGACCTGTCGTAGTTGTTGAGCTGGTCTAGTATTAGACTCGGAGCATTAGTACCTGCACTTGTCTGTTGGGCCATGCGGTGCTACAGTAGTTTTATATCTAGCTTCCAATCCCGCAGAGACCTCAATAGTGACTGTCCTTCTACTCTGAACGAGACCCCTCCCTCCCTCCACTTCTTCATTTCTCACTGCTACCCTCTCTCTTTCTTCCTCTCTCTCTCTAATTGATCCTGCTTGTTCTGCCAGAATGCGTGTACCAGCTGTGAAGTATTTCAAACCTCTCCCTGTCGCTCTCCCTACGGCCCCTCGCTCCCTCCCCGTCAGCTGCAGTGTTAATGTCCCAATGTGTCCAATCTGTCAGTCAGTCTGTCTGCATTAAACTATCCCATTCCTTGTTTTCCTCCCCTCTCTGTCTCCCTCCCTCCTCCTCCGTCTCTCTCTCTCCTCTCTAATCCTCCCCAATACACACGCACCCCTCTCTCCATCTCCAACCGTCGCCCTCGCGCTCTTCGACGTCTTTAGTCATCGAATTCCGTCCACAGTCCAGGATTCCTCAGCTAATCAACAGGCGGGGTGATTTAGGATGCCCGAAACGAGTTAACAAGATGTATCCACAATCATTGCACATGATAGGGCTCAAATCACTCCGCTTGCCATTCCCCGTGTACAGGCATGTCATATGCTTCCAATGTCCTGAACCCGTTTTCTTTCTTCCCGCCTCTGCACTCTTAGGAACTGCATGATATGTTTATGCAACTAGACATTTCTTTTCCATCAACATCAAGCATCTGTTTTTGATTTTATGTCCTAAAACGATCTTTCTCTGTCTTTCTCCTTCCGCTCTGTTTGACCCTATCCTCTTACACTTTCACTCCCTCCCTCGCTCCTCTCCTGACCCTAGCTGTATATTATGACCCATCAATGAGTGACGACGGAAGCAGCTGAAGCCTTGCCTTATAGATCAGCTCCATATAGTGCTGCGCCAAGCGCTGTAGCTCTGTCGCTCTATTAGTGCACACTGCTCTCGCGCTATTACACCGCAGGCCTTTTCCGCTTCTCTCTCACCTTCTTTGTTCCTTGACCCTCGCCTCCTTTTTCCGTCCCCTCAGATATATTTCTCCCGATGCTACACACTACTATCGTACATTACTGACATTGGTGGAGCCTCTCTCTCTGTTATGTAACACAAACCCAAGCTGTTATCACAACCAGCCATGTACACACTCGGGTTTCTACAGCTGCTGGCCCCGCAGCATGATCACAGCCATGTTTGCGCGCGCGCTGTCACAGCTCCCCGGGGATCGTGCTATGACAACCTGCTCTGCCACTCTCCCACTAAGGGACAACTCTCATCACTTTCTCTGAATGGACACCCTGCTAGCTACTCTGCTTCCATTCACACTCACACACACGCACGCACACACACAAACACACTCGCACACACACACAAACACACGCACACACACACAAACACACACACACAAACACGCACACACACGCACGCACACACACATTATGTGCAGTGCACACACAGAAAATCACACATGCACACTCATAGGCCTACGCAAAAAAGCACACATATGCTCATTTATACTGTATGCATACACACACACTTATGGACACTTACAGTATGCACACGCACACACACACACGCACGCACGCACACCTGCCGTTCCGAATACAGCGTTGCTGACAGATGCAGGATGGTTACATAACCCACGTTGCTGCTATTCAATATTAGTATTTCCTTTGCCATGGAATACTTTTAATGGCAGCAGAGTTGGTTACATAACTGTCCCCTGTCATTGAAATATTCCTGATGAACTTTAACTTGCTTAAAAGACTATTGACGCACACACACACACACACATACAGTACACACACATGCACACACACACACGCATGCACACACAGACACACACACACACACACACATACACACACATACGCGCACACACACACAATCACACACGCACAATTTTAAACTGACCAACAAACAACTGATCATAACACGGTAACTAAGTTACAGGTTTGTTTGAGGGCACGGTGCCTTGTGAGTGTGGGGGCCCCTGCAGTCTCAGGGGGGCCGGCGGAGACAGAGTGGGGGGTGAAGATGAAAGGATAAATACGGAGGATAAAAGTGGAGGATTGTAAACACACATGCGTCCCAGCTGTTACGGCGTGCTTTGGATCCGCGGCTTACCGTGTCGTATTTATGGGTCCTCAGAGGCCTGGTGGGTGCCACATCAACTATCTCCGCTCATCTGCATACGGCCGGCTGGAGGTTGCCTCTGTGTGGATGGTGCCTGCTACAGCAGCGCGCTGCCGACGCGTGGCGCTAACACTGAATGGAACCGACCACACCTACAGGGTGGACTACTAACTGAGAATCGGCTCAATGAAAAATATAACTCCTTTTTTTAGTGTAACAATGCAGTCTTATCCGAATACAACCCCCAAACCCCCATAACTCAATTGTGAAGAAATAAAAGATAGATTCATCCCACAGTCTCAATCCAGTGTCTCTGAAGCATTAGTTGTGTCTACACTTGCAGTTCGATTTTATGGAGATCAGGGTCAGGGTTAAGGACTAGTCCAGACAACATGGCTGCCCCATGGGCCTCACAGCGCCTGAGACAAGGAGGTCCCTCTCCGCCAGAAGCCTGCCGCTGACTAGCACTGGACAGTTACTCCGGAAGATAATACAGGAGGTGTTTATGAGAAGTATTCAAACCTGCAGTGGGCCATTAAAATTATGTAACACTGTGCCTTTCTGAATGCTGGAAATGTACATGAGAGAAATGGCTCTGATCATAATGAGGTGATTTATGTTGAGCTATTTTATTTATATCTGGCTTGCTACTTGAGCTGTGGCTACATTTAGAAAGTTGGCACATGTAAGAATGATACTTACTGAGCTGTGAATAAGGTACACTTTCAACTTAAATAGAAAGAAAATGTGTACATAAAGAAATTTGACATCTTTCTCTGGTTCTATAGCGTGTGCTATAGGTGAAATAATGCATTCTTCATTGGAGGACATTCGTAAATGAGTAGGTTGAATTATTATGCTCATAATGCTACCAATAGGCTACTTCAAGAGTCATAACTGTGTCTTTCCAAAATAAACCATGAAAAAAGTTTTTCAATGCCATTATCGAGCCTCGCCCAGATCATACATATGCAATGAACAGGGGGTGCGGTCTTGTTTCCTGTAGTCGGTAACGGAACCGGAACATCCGCCATCTCCTCGTACCATTCAAGCTACATCAGGGTCAGTAGACTTATTTCGGATGTTTATTATGGTTTATTATCAGAACTTATAAAGCGTTGTTCTTGATATATATACAGTGAACATTCAATATCCATCGATTCTGTGTTATAGGAAAGGATTGTCACTCGATCAGATCATAAATACTACTCGTATTCTGTAGACACTTAGGATAGCTAGCTAGTTAGCAACAGGGCTTGTCAACGTTATATCGGACGTTCACTTATTTAGCTAAGCTATCTAGCTAACGTTAGCGACTCAGCCTAGCTTTGATTCAGAGTAACCTCATCGTGATAGGAATATCAATGTTCATGTTGTCCGACTTCACTTTCACTTTGCCCCTTCACCCCTACCCTTAATTATAAGACGGATGTGTTCGTGACTGGGAAGAAAGTGAAAAGGTGAGAAGCTAACGTTAGCGTTCCCGTTGAAGTGCTAGCTAGCTAACTTAGATAGCACTAGTAGTAGTTCAATTCAATTCAAGATTTTTATTTCAAACCGTATAACCACTTAGGAGACTTGTACAGGAAGAAGCGAAATTAATCACACACAAAAAACTAAAAAAAAACTTAAAATCACTGCAAACGAGTCCCACGGTTTGAAAAGGAGAAGCCAAGCTTATCTGATTCTAACACCCATAGATAGTAGCTAGTGCTCTGTTAGCTTGCTGGTTAACCACCGTTTTTAAGTTTTTATTTTGAAAGCTACGTTTGTTGCTGTGAATTCTTGTTCTTGTTGTCGCATATTAATAGTTAGCTGCTTGCTGCTGCTGGTGTGTTGTGAATGGTGCTTGCTTACCAGATAGCTTACTAGCTAGCATGCTAACTGGGTGGGGGTCTCTCTTGCCAAGGAGGGTTAGACCTGGTCCAGGGCTAAAGGAGGGTGTGACTCAAACGAGTGAGAGTTGAGTGAGAATGCACGTCGAGTCCACCGACTGTGTCTGATGGTTACACCGCCCTTGTTGACCTAGGTCTTGGTTTGTTCGTGAACAGATGTATAGATGGGATGGCTACCTGGTGCAACCACTTGCGCTAGCTAGCTACCTAAATATTATCTTCTTGGTAACAGCAGCTGGAATGCCCAGTTTGCCGTAATTTGTGATGATGCCATGGTGAATTTCTCAGCAACTCCTGCTCCATACTTTCCCAATTCAGAGGTGGTTTGCTAGGCTACATGTTGTATTTATCTTATTCTGACTTGTTGCGTTGATGATGCCTTGGTTGTGTAGTTCTGTCCTCAGTTCGGTTAATTTCCCACGAGGTGTTTTCAATCCTTGTTTTGAAATGATGTCCTGGATAGTAACCCAATTGGGTTTGAGTAGCTTGTGGACATGAGAGCGTTGTCGGTTATGGGGTTGTGAGAGATAAGGGCACGCCCTATCTCGGCTTACTGTCTTGGTAGATGGGCTTGTCTGAACTTTGGTACATTGCCCGAAGCGTCCTATAACGGACTTTTGGAATGGTTATCTCCTTGTATGTTATGCAACCTGCTCTCATATTAGGCCTAGTCTGATTTTGTTCATATTTGTGTGCTATGTGAATGAGTCACATTTGTTAAAGAAGACACGGTGGCATAGAAATCAGCACAATCATAGCTGCAGCCTGTCTCTGTCCATGGTTAAAACAGCATGATATTAACTAGGGCTGGGTTTAAAAAAGAAAAGAAAAAATCGATTCTGATTCAAATGATTCAGAATCGATTCATGACCCCAAAATCGATCTTTTATTTAATGAATGAATGAATAAATGAAGGTATGAATAGTTCATTAAATCATTCATTGATTCATTGATTCATTCATTCATTCATTTTTGGAAATCAGTATCGATACCCAGCCCTAGTATTGATGTGTTGCATAACTTGGCAGTCATGTAATTAAGGTTACAGCTAAGAAAAACAGGTTTTAGTAACACTAACCGAATCGATATTGAATCTAATCGGATCGAATCGTGATAATATGTAGGGGTGGGACGTATGCCCACCTCCCTCGTTCTTGTAAAGCGCATTGTGTTGCCTCTGGGTATGAAATGCGCTATACAAATAAAGCTTTGATTGATTGGTAGATTGAATGATTATCGATTCTGAACCTTGTGAATCGGAATCGAATCGATTCTTGAAATTCGACTCGTTACCCAGCCCTAATATTAACAAATTATTTTTAATATCATGTAATAACTGTAATTTCCCACTGCTGAAATGCCAAATTTCCTCCTATCCCTCCAGTATCTATTGTTGTGGATATTATTCTAATAAACTCTAAGAAAGATTTAGCCTTGTTTCTCCATGAGCATAAAGTGTTTTATGTGTTTTAAAGTGTCTTTCCTTTGCAAAGGGAGAATGGTTATAAACAGTCCCCTCTCCTCTGGAACCCTGACATATACAACTACTATTATATATTTTAATCTTATATTAATAAATATTATTATCTTTAGCCAATCACATAATAACTCAGCTAGTAGAAAGGGGAATGCAGACAGACTGATTCAGATTCAGTATGATTAGTTTCACAGAGGGCATTCTTCAGGTAATGATGATAAAAGAAGAGATTACGGAGATGACCCTCAAACCCTGGTCTGACAATCATCTCCTATCTGTAAACATCCCAAAAGGGATACTCCGGGATCCAATCTGAATCTGATAGTGAAGTAAAGGTGACTTCTATCTATCTATCTATCTATCTATCTATCTATCTATCTATCTATCTATCTATCTATCTATCTATCTATCTATCTATCTATCTATCTATCTATCTATCTATCTATCTATCTATCTGTCTATCTGTCTGTCTGTCTTGATATTTACTAACTCACTCGTACGTTAATACTCACTCGTCACTCAACGGCAGCAGCATTGTTTAACAGAGCTCTATGTAGTTGGACTGGTCCTCCTGACTGTACACACTGACACTATTATTAAATGGGTCCGATTATGAGAGTAAATCAAAGCTTGAAGTTGGGGCTCTGTCATGCGTCTTATAGAGGTGTCATCCCAGGGATGTAGTCCTGTGATTGGGTAGCCGGGGTGCTAGCCTGGGCTCCAACCTTCAGCTCTCAGCTGTGTCCAGTCCTGTTTGATCAGTGATTAGGGTTGAACTTTACCTGCAGGAAGGAAGGGGAGGGGTATGAGGGGTTGGCTGCAGGATGGAGCTTCACCGTATCCTTAATGTCTGCCGTCGTCTCCCTCTCGATTGGCAGTTTTTATCACCTCAAATCTGCGGGTTCGGGACCCCGATGTCGCCACGGGGACGGACGGACAGGCTGAGACAGAGCACTCCGTAAACGAGTGGAGCCGGAAAGAGAGAGAGAGAGGAGAGAAAGACTCCCCCGGCCTGCGCCGCCCCAGTGTAACAGGTGTGTACCGCCCTGCTCGCCCTCTGCCTCGGTATGTCCGCTGACCCCCCTCTCTCTCTCTCTCTCTCTCTCTCTCTCTCTCTCTCTCTCTCTCTCTCTCTCCTCCTGCTGGGGATTATTCATTTTCAAGATCTTTTTCTTACACACTGCTCTGTCTTTCTCCTACTGTTTACCTACCTCTCTCACCCCTCTCTCTCTCCCTCTCTCTCTCCCTCTCTCTCTCCCCCCTCTCCCCCCCTCTCCCTCTCTCTCTCTCTCTCTCCACCCTCTCTCTATCTCTCTCTCTCCCCCCTCTCTCTCTCTCCCTCTCTCTCCCACCCCCTTCTCTCCCCCCCCCTCTCTCCATCCCCCCCCTCTCTCTCTCTCTCCCCTCTCTCTCTCTCTCTCTCCCCTCTCTCTCTCTCTCTCTACCCCCCCCTCCCTCTCTCCTCCCCCCCCTCTCTCTCTCCCCCATCCTCGGTATTATCTGACTGTTAAACTTCACATGGCGCGCTGTTTGTTTTGTACTGTGTATTAGCTGTGTTTCACAGCTCCTCTCTTCTGTGCGTGGGTCAGATTTCAGCGATCCCGACAGCCAGACGGTTGCCATGTCGACCTCATCGCTACGGCGACAAGTGAAGAACATCGTCCACAACTACTCGGAGGCTGAGATCAAGGTTGCAACCCACTCTCTCTCTCTCTCTCTCTCTCTCTCTCTCTCTCTCTCTCTCCCTCATCCTCCCTCCCTCCATCGTCTAATCTCTTCTTTCTCTACTCTCATTTCTTCTTCTTCTTCCTCTTCTTGTTTTCACCACAATCTCTTCCCTGTTCCTCATATCTGCATTTTCATCAGCGAAGTACAGCCGGCCGTTCCACCCTCCTCTATTAATCTGGGTTCATTTAATCATGTAATTGGTTCATCGTTAGAGCCCTGGTGGGCTGTTGGCCGTGCCCCCCCCCCCCTCCCCCCAGACAGCAGGGAGATAAGGAGCCCTGGCACTCCGCTCTGGCCGGGTCTGGCTGTGTGCTCTCTAACCGGAGTCCTTATGTTCTCTCTCTCTCTCCCCACCTCTCTCCCTCCCGTCTCTCTCTCTCCTCTTTCTCTCTCTCTCCCCTCTCTCTCCTCTCTTTCTCTCTCCCCCCCTCTCTCCCCCCTCTCTCTCCTCCCTCTCTCCCCCCCCTCTCTCTCCTTTCCCCCCCCTCTCTCTCTCCCTCTCCCCCCCTCTCTCTCCTTTCCCCCCCTCTCTCTCTCCTCTCTCTCTCCCCCCCTCTCACCCCCCCCTCTCTCCTCCCTCTCCCCCCTCTCTCTCCTCCCTCTCTCTCCTCCTCTCCCCCCCCCCTCTCTCCTCTCCCCCTCTCTCTCCTCCCTCTCCCCCCCCCTCCCCCCCCTCACCCACCCCCCTCTCTCCTCCCTCTCCCCCCTCTCTCTCCTCCTCTCTCTCCTCCCCTCTCCCCCCCCCTCTCTCCCTCTCCCCCCTCTCTCTCCTCCCTCTCTCCCCCCCCCTCCTCCCTCTCTCCCCCCTCTCTCTCCCCCCTCTCTCTCTCCCTCTCCCCCCCCCCTCTCTCCTCTCCCCCCCTCTCTCTCCTCCCTCTCTTCCCCCCCACCTCTCCCCCCCCCTCTCCCCCTCTCTCCCCCCCCCCTCTCCCCCCCTCTCTCTCTCCTCCCTCCCCCCCCCCCTCTCTCCTCTCCCCCCCCCCTCTCCCCCCCCTCTCCCCCTCTCATCCCCCCCCCCCTCTCCCCCCCTCTCTCTCTCCTCCCTCCCCCCCCCCCCTCTCTCCTCTCCCCCCCCCTCTCCTCTCCTCTCCCCCCCCCCTCTCTCTCTCTCTCTCCCGCCCCGCGTCTCTCCAGGTGAGAGAGGCCACGTCTAATGACCCATGGGGACCCAGCAGCTCTCTGATGTCAGAGATCGCAGACCTGACCTACAACGTGGTGGCCTTCTCTGAGATCATGAGCATGGTGTGGAAACGCCTCAACGACCACGGCAAGAACTGG
>NC_140243.1:20306691-20334191 GCF_949987555.1 Borostomias antarcticus | reverse complement strand
GGGTGGATGATGTTCAGGAAAGGGAGGATGATGTTCAGGAAAGGGTGGATGGTGTTCAGGAAAGGGTGGATGATGTTCAGGAAAGGGTGGATGGTGTTCAGGAAAGGGTGGATGATGTTCAGGAAAGGGTGGATGGTTTTCAGGAAAGGGTGGATGATGTTCAGGAAAGGGTGGATGTCAGGACATGGTGACAGTTTAGATGTCAGGTCGAGCGTCTCTGACAGAAGTAAGAGGAGTCGGCTCCTCGTCTGAGGCGGGTTCAGAGGGCACGAGGTCAGAGGTCACTTGCGGGAACCGGTCTGCGGTCAGTTCATCCTTTCTACCCCCAACGGTCAGCGGTTGATTCTTGGGGCCGATAAACTGACCCCAGACCTGCGCCTGCAGCCGGGCCTCTAGCCCCGAGTGTCGGGCGAGCATAGGCGTCGCGCGTTGATGACATCACAGCCGTGTGCGTGTGATCGGCAGGAGGAGCGACTGCGCAGGGGTGACGACCTGAGACTGCAGATGGCCATCGAGGAGAGCAGGAGGGAGAAGACCAAACCAGAGGAGGTGTGTGTGGTGACGTGTGTGTACGCCCCCCCCTCCCCCTCCTCCACCCCCACATGGGGGGGCCTACACACACTCTTTAGACTACCGCTCTGTTCCTCTCTTGTTCTCCCGGCGTTACCTGCTCTAGCTGTGTCTCTCACCTGTGTGCGTTGTCCGTGCGTGCGTGTGTGTGTGTATGTCTAGGAAATTAGTGGAGGAAATCCAAAGCCTACGGCTTGTGCAACAAGTTGCCGTTTCTCAACAAAAAGCTGTCGATTAGATCTCTGCTGATTGTCCTCAGCTGGTCCACAGATCAGAGAATAAGAAACTGCTGTCCCCCCCCCCCCCCCCCCCCCCCGCCTGGTGTTAATCACTCTCTCCTGGTAGCTTCATCTGTTTGAGGGCACTTCTCTGCTTCTGTAATAATTAGAACTAGAAGAATTTATTTGTCTCCCAAGGGAGAAATTTGTCTTGAGCATACAAGGGTCGTGGCGTAACAGCAACAGATGCACATAAAATAATGCTGAATGGGAGTGAATGATAAGTGTGTGTGAGCGCCCCTAGTCTAGGTGTGTGTGTTCAGGTGTGTGTGTGTGTGTGAGTGTGAGTGTGAGTGTGAGTGTGAGCGTGAGCTCAGTCTGCCCCCAGAACTAGTTTGACTTTGTGTGAGAGGGGCGGAGTCTAACCAGAACTGAACTAGTTTGACTTTGTGTGAGAGGGGCAGAGTCTAACCAGAACTGTGTGTCGCAACAGAGTGCACTTATGGAGCTGAGCGCCGTAGACCCGTGGGGGGCCCCTGCCGCCTCCTCCGTGGGCTCTGCCGGCCCCTCTCCCCCCCACACAGTCCCCGCCCCTTCGGCCTCCGGGCCCTGGGGCCCCGCGGACCCCTGGGGCGCCGCCTCGCCCTCCTCGCCCCCCAGCACTGACCCCTGGAGCGGGGGAGCGCCGCCCACAATAGCCCTGCCTCCGGACCCCTGGGGCGAGAGCGCAGCCAGAGTGAACAACGTGGACCCCTGGGGCCCATCAGGTGAGTGGCTCCTGGGGAGCCTGGGGGCTTCTGGGTAGGGAAGTTTCTCCTTCTCTGTGGTTGAGAGGTTGAGGGGGATTTAACCCATGACCTCTACTGCTGCTGTGCTTCCATCTCCTCCACTCCTCCTTAGGCCTACTGCCCCCCCCCTTCCCATCCCTCCATAGCATGAAAATGGCAGCATTTTTTGAGGCGTTTGCCATTTTGTTATTCTCGCCTGCTGTCCTCGTCTCTGTTCAGTGTCGTTCTTCCTGGTTCCTCCTGGTTCCTCCTGGTTCCCCCGATGCTTCCTAGCCAGGAGGGAGAAGGTGGGCGTGGCCATGTTTGTTTCAGGCGTCTGACCCTCTTGTCTCTGCTCAGGACCGGCTGTGTCTCAAGAGGAACCGCGCCTCCTCTCAGATTGGGGCGGTGCATTGCGTTTGTTTTGTGTCTTTAAGGGGTGCACAAAGATTGTGAACATTAGCTTATTTTTACACTTATTATAGGAAAAGGATGCAAATTACTTACTTTTTCTGACGGTGATTCAGGTGCTTCTCAGAATCCAGAGTGCTAGTAGTGGGAAGTATAGAGTGCTAGAGAATAAAACTCTCTCCCAAAAGACATTCAAATTGTTTGTTACTCTAAGGACATGACTTTGGTAGTTTATCTTGGTAGTTTATTACCAAAGTAATTCGAAAGCGCTGGCAACCTTTAAGAACATAGTAAATGTGTAGTAGTACCTGTAGTAAAGCTGTAGGTTGTTCTGTGTAGTCTACAAATGGCCACCATACTTGCTGATTACACAGCTGCATGTATCGGCAGTAAATTGACTATAGGCCTGAAATATTTTTTTTACATTTTTATGATTTGCTTTCGGATTTGGACAATTGATACAATGGCTATTGAAATTGTTTTCCTTAGTGTAACAAACAATTTGAATTTCCTTTTGAGTTTTGGATGCTGCCCCAGACAGCAATCCGATCAAGGCCATATATAGGTCAGATGTGGCTTAGTTCCGGCCCACATATGGCCCAGATCCGCTCGCTATCTGGGTCTACGCTCCACCACTCCCATACTTTACGCTTTAGGCTAATGCTAAGTGTCTGGTTACAAAACAGTCCCAGTGCAAGTGTGAAAACAAGCTACATGTTCTAATTGTTGGAGCGACCCTTTAAGTGTCCTGCCTCTCCTCAACACACCACACGAGTGACAGCAACATGGTGGCCCCTGGAACTCCTCAAGGAGAGGAGAGGAGTCCAGGAGAGAGAGGAGGAGGAGAGAGAGGAGAGGAGTGCAGGTTAGAGAGGAGAGGAGGAGGAGAGAGAGGAGAGAAGTCCAGGTTAGAGAGGAGAGGAGGAGGAGAGGAGTCCAGGAGAGAGAGGAGAGGAGTGCAGGTTAGAGAGGAGAGGAGTCCAGGAGAGAGAGGAGAGGAGGAGGAGGAGAGAGAGGAGGAGTCCAGGATGGAGAGGAGGAGGAGAGAGAGGAGAGGAGTGCAGGTTAGAGAGGAGAGAAGGAGGAGAGAGAGGAGAGGAGTCCAGGATAGAGAGGAGAGGAGGAGGAGAGAGAGGAGAGGAGTGCAGGTTAGAGAGGAGAGAAGGAGGAGAGAGAGGAGAGGAGGAGGAGAGAGAGGAGTCCAGGATAGAGAGGAGAGGAGTCCAGGTTAGAGAGGAGAGGAGAGGAGTCCAGGTTAGAGAGGAGAGGAGTCCAGGTTAGAGAGGAGAGGAGAGGAGTCCAGGTTAGAGAGGAGAGGAGTCCAGGATAGAGAGGAGAGGAGTCCAGGTTAGAGAGGAGAGGAGTCCAGGATAGAGAGGAGAGGAGTCCAGGTTAGAGAGGAGAGGAGTCCAGGTTAGAGAGGAGAGGAGTCCAGGTTAGAGAGGAGAGGAGTCCAGGTTAGAGAGGAGAGGAGTCCAGGTTAGAGAGGAGAGGAGTCCAGGTTAGAGAGGAGAGGAGTCCAGGTTAGAGAGGACAGGAGTCCAGGTTAGAGAGGAGAGGAGTCCAGGTTAGAGAGGAGAGGACAGGAGTCCAGGTTAGAGAGGACAGGAGTCCAGGTTAGAGAGGACAGGAGTCCAGGTTAGAGAGGACAGGAGTCCAGGATAGAGAGGACAGGAGTCCAGGTTAGAGAGGAGAGGAGTCCAGGTTAGAGAGGAGAGGAGTCCAGGATAGAGAGGAGAGGAGTCCAGGTTAGAGAGGAGAGGAGAGGAGTCCAGGTTAGAGAGGAGAGGACAGGAGTCCAGGTTAGAGAGGAGAGGAGTCCAGGTTAGAGAGGACAGGAGTCCAGGATAGAGAGGAGAGGAGTCCAGGTTAGAGAGGACAGGAGTCCAGGATAGACCCAGTGTGGAGACCCAGCCCAGCTCCTGGTTCCCTGTATGTAGTTCTTGTTCAGTGTCGTGTTAATCCCCCCCCCTCCCCTGTGTGTCCCCCCCCCCTAGCTGTGACACCCCCCAGTGCCGACCCCTGGGGGCCCCCCATGCCCCTCAGCACCTCCTCCTCGGGGGGCCCTCTAGACCCCTGGGCGGGGGACGGGGTCGCCCCTGCCTCTGACCCAGTCACCTCTGACCCCTGGAGTGGCCTCACCAAACACACTAACGGCACAGGTACATTCATTCACATGGTACATGGACATGCGCGCACACACACAAACACACACACACACACACACAGAAACAGATAGCACACACACACTTAAGTACAGACAGATTTGAACACAGACTCACTCAAGTACGTGGACATTAGGGAGGTGAATGTACAAAAATCAATTTTTAGGGTCCATGTGAATTTTGACCAGAGGACGGTGCTATTGCGCTATATAAACACTAGGGGGCGCTGTAGCCTCTAATAGATTCACTGCCATTAATAATCAAATACAAATTGTTTTAAATAAGTTAATAAATGTGTAACTCAAGTAAAATCTTGATGTAGAACTGGAAAACATCGGTCTTTCTACTGGGCATAAAATCCCACGTCATCTAATTATTGGTAATTATATCCGTTATCTAGACGGTAATTATTCCCGTTATCAATTTGGTGATCGTGGCGTTTCGAACCTTAACATATTTCTCCCTTGTGAAAGCCGGCATGGTCGTCTGCTGTGAGTCAGAAGAACTGGTCACCGATGTTTCCAACTCGTTCAGGTGTTCCCATCGCGGGCGGTTAACCTTTGACCCTGCGCTGCCATTAGAAGATAACTCTGTCAGACAGTGTACACTGAACTTTTATCTCCGCCGGTAATCTTATCGAAAAGCTGCCGTGCAGGACTTCGCTGTGAACAACTGTTTCTCGCTCGCCGCCGTCGCGTTCACACAAAGTCAACGGCTCTATTTCTAACAAAGCGCAAAAAACAAAAATCATCACTTTCACAGCGTAATTTTAAAAAGAAAAAGCCGAAAATCCATTTCTCGCTCAGGGATTTTTCCTAAACGGTTATGGTCTCATGTCACACCCCTAGTGGACATACTGTAGATGCACACGCACAAACCATTGTATGTATACAGCTTCACAACACTGTTGTCTTGTCTTACGTTCCATCCTCCATCTGTGTCTGTGATGATGCTGTTGTGTGATTTGGTCAGTCAGTTTCGGGGTTTAGCTGTGTACGCTAGACAACAACAACAACCTCCATCTGTCTGTCTGGTCCATCCTGTCCCTTCTCTCTGTCCCCTCCTTTTCTGCTCAGGAGATCCAGAGAGAAGAGGATCCTTGTTAACCGGCGGCGACAGCACGGGGTCTCCGGTGCCCTTTGACCTGTCGGCTCTCGGCTCCTCACTTCCTGTTCGTAAGACCCCCGAGTCGTTCCTGGGCCCCAACGCAGCTCTGGTGGACCTGGACTCGCTGGTGTCGTCTAAACCCAAACCCAAACAGCCTCCTCCTCCATCCATCTCCTCGTCCTCCACACACAACCCCTTCCTCCAGACTACCGGTGAGAGCGCCGTTCATCCAAAACCCGTTTCACTCTGGCCCAAAAAGCCACCAACACCCCCTAACATCTGGGCTTTGTCTTCAGTTACGGTTTTGTCTTCAGTTACCATTTTTCCAACAAGATCAGGTCCGCTGGATCAGGTCCGCTGGATCAGGTCCGCTGGATTAGGTCCGCTGGATCAGGTCCGCTGGACCGCTGGGAAGAAGCGCCGGATCAACAGGCGATGGACTCTATTTATGTCACCAGGGACTTCCTGTTGTTGCTCTGGTGCGCCACGTTTGACATCACAAACGCGCTGGCGGGGCGAGACTTGGAGCGAGCAGTAGTGGTGTTGTTATGCTGGACTAGGCTATGTTTAGCAGCAAACAGCCCAAAACATTTTTTAAGCCATTTTTTGGGGTTAGGGTTAGGGTTTTGTAGGCTACTGTCAGCCTCTGGTTTATCATCGTACTAAATTGTTTTTTATAAAACCGAACAAGAAGTGTTTTTCAAGGTTAACATATTTTGAAAGTATGGTCGGCATTGTTATATCAGCCCCATACAAGCATTCACATGATCAAATAAACCCATACACGGTTAAATCATGAACAAATACTCAATTAGCAAGCTAAACAATCTAGCAAGCTAAACAATCTAGCAATCTTACAATCCACAAGTAGCAAGAGGCAAAAGTTGCTCATTTGGACAAGAATATGACTGTCTACTGTGCAGTTTGCCTCCACACACAACCAGCGGAAACCCGGGGGTAGTCAGTGTGTCTACCCAGGGGTCAGCGTGTCTACCCGGGGGTCAGCGTATCTACCCAGGGGTAGTCAGTGTGTCTGCCCAGGGGTCAGCGTGTCTACCCAGGGATCAGCGTGTCTACCCGGGGGTCAGCGTGTCTACCCGGGGGTCAGCGTGTCTACCCGGGGGTCAGCGTGTCTGCCCGGGGGTCAGCGTGTCTACCCGGGGGTCAGCGTGTCTGCCCGGGGGTCAGCGTGTCTACCCGGGGGTCAGCGTGTCTACCCGGGGGTCAGCGTGTCTGCCCGGGGGTCAGCGTGTCTGCCCGGGGGTCAGCGTGTCTGCCCGGGGGTCAGCGTGTCTGCCCGGGGGTCAGCGTGTCTACCCGGGGGTCAGCGTGTCTACCCAGGGGTAGTCAGTGTGTCTACCTGGAGTTTGTGTTCACATCGCCGCCGGTCAGAGCTGGAGCAGAGAGATACCCGCGCTTACTGCAGAGTCAGCAGACATGAGACTGAATGCTGAGTGTTCCCTCTCACACTGAAGACAAAGCCCAAATGTTAGTGGGTGTTAGTGGGTGTTAGTGGGTGTTAGTGGGTGTTAGTGGGTGTTAGTGGGTGTTAGTGGGTGTTAGTGGGTGTTAGTGGGTGTTAGTGGGTGTTAGTGGGTGTTTGTGGGTGTTTGTGGGTGTTAGTGGGTGTTAGTGGGTGTTAGTGGGTGTTAGTGGGTGTTTGTGGGTGTTTGTGGGTGTTAGTGGGTGTTAGTGGGTGTTAGTGGGTGTTTGTGGGTGTTTGTGGGTGTTTGTGGGTGTTAGTGGGTGTTTGTGGGTGTTTGTGGGTGTTTGTGGGTGTTTGTGGGTGTCCGTGGGTGTCCGTGGGTGTTCGTTGGTGTTAGTGGGTGTTCGTGGTTTTTTTTTGTCCAGTGGGAATGTGTTCAGTGTGAGAGGTTACTCTGTCTTCATTCCCGTGTCTGCGGACTCTGCAGCAGGCCCAGGTATTCCCCGGCTCTGAGCCGAACTCAACCCCCGTTAGACACGCTGATCTCCGCCCCCTTTCCCACGTCATGATGACGCTCGTTGAAGTAGTGTGTGGGGAGGCGGGGTCAAACACAGCGGACAGCCCGATTCCCCTGTTGTCCACATGAGCAACTTTGACCTCCTGCTACTTGTAGATTGCAAGCGACAGTTTTGTATTGCTCACTAGCTTGCTAGTATTTGTTCATGGTGTAACCACGTGTGGGCCTGTTTTATGTCTCGCGTGGAGCTGCTGGTGACAATGCTTAGGTTACACATCCACTTTCACACAGGCGTTCTATATCCATTAACTTTAGAAAACCACTTCCCATTTGGTTTTATAAAATCCTTTTTTGTACCACGATAAACTCAATTTAATAAACTAAATTAATTTTAAAAGCTCGAAATGGCTTTAAAAACATTGTTTTTTCGTTTTTGTTTTCCTAAAAACTGTTTTTAAATTGAAAGTAGCCTCCAAACGTAGCCTAGTCCAGGACTTCTCACAAGCCCCTACTGTTGCTCAAACTCCTGCACGTTCATGTTCAAACCTTACTAGGCTGCCATTCCTCAGGTATGTGCTTTCAAAATGAACGCTGTGTTCCAGTGTGGTGCGGTAGCCTGTGTGACCTCAGGAGAGACCGAGCCGTGTCATTTCCTCTGGCCTCTCGCTTATGACATCACACTCGCCACTCTTCCCACACGTTTGTGATGTAAAACGCGACGCACCAGAGAACCAACAGAAAGGTGAAGTCGTCCGCTGGCGATGCAAACGGTGTCCATCACCTGTTCGTCTCACATTTCTCCCCGGTAGCCCCACGTTTAAGAAGCCTGTTTACATGCGCTAATTTTCATGTAAATGTTAATTGGATGACATCACAGTCCATTGTTCCACAAATGTTGATTGGACGGTGTTAATTGGATGACATCACAATCTGTTTGTTATGCTCGTTAGAAGCCCAGTATTTAACCAGACTAAACGCCGGTCTGTCTCTCCCCCACTGACAGGCTCGTCTCCGGCCCCCGGCATGGCCGTCACCCCGGGCAGCACCATCTCCAGCAGGGGGGTCTCCCCAACGCCCCCCCCTTCCTCCAACCCGTTTGGCGCAGCCTCCCTAGCCTCCATCTCCCCCCAGCCCTCCTCGCTGGTCCTCTGCGGCCTCCGCGCCAGCCCCGTGCCCCCCAACCCCATGCTGGGGATGGCGCCCCCCGGCATGGGGCCCCTCAGCATGGGGGGGGTCGGGATGGGGGCCCCAGCCATGGGCCTGGGCATGATGCAGGCCAACCCCATGGGCATGACGTACGGGGGGCTCTCGCCCATGGGCCCCCCGGGCTCGGCTCTCCTCATGGGGCCCGGAGGTTCCGCGCCCCCTCAGCTGATTTTGGGGGGCCCCGCCGGAGCGGGGGGAGTGATGGGGGCGGGGGGGCCGGTGGGAGGGGGCGGGACAACGGGGGTCAGCACCAATCCCTTTCTCCTCTGAGGAAGCCTCAGTACCTCCTCCCCTCCTCCCACATGCGCCTCCCCTCCTCCCACATGCGCCTCCCCTGTCCACCAGCCCCCTGGTCCATCCTCCTTCAACACAAACAGTTTTGTGTCCAGAAAGAAATAAGTGTACATTTCTATATTTAAAGAAAACTATTTTAAATCAGAGTTTGTTCTTTTGTTCTCTCAAAAGTTTTTTTTTTTTTCTCATTTTTTTCTCGAGTTTATTTGGTTTCATTCATTTCAGAGTGGGCTGTGACCGGAGAGAAAATACACATTTATTTATTTTCTTTTAATTTTATTTAATTTTCTTTTAATTTCCCCCCCTAATCCTTTCAGAGATAAATGTGGTTTGTGAGAACAGGAGGATTCATCAGTACTCTGTCACTCTGCTAGATTCTAATATAACTGCACTGAGAGAGAGAGAGATGGAGGGAGAGATGGAGGGAGAGATGGAGGGAGGGATGGAGGGAGGGATGGAGGGAGAGATGGAGGGAGAGATGGAGGGAGAGGGGACATAGCCACTAACAAACTGAACTGAAATAAACTGATGTACTTGCCTCTTCTCTCTATCCCTAGTAGATGAAGAGAATTGATAAACACTGAAACGAACGAGTGCATGAAGGATGTTTTTGTTGTTTTTTTAACAAACTCCTGACCGACATTTGGACTGAAATAACTTGCATTAACATTTCAGGCACAATATGGTCAAATCATTCAGTAGCTATTTTACTTAATTTAATTTAATGTTTAATGTAATTTATTTTTTATTTTTTATTTTTTTCCTCTCCTGGGAACAAATAAACATGGAAAATCTCACAATTATGCCATTAAATCAAATGGGGTTTCTTCTTCTGCCTGATGTAGAAATGAAAGCAGATCTGTGACATAATGAATTGATCGGGTATAGGTGTAATGTGTTATGAATGAGTTATGAATGTGTACTTTGAGTGAGCAAGTGAGTGTATGCATGTGCAATACAGCAGGAATACAGATTGTGTGTGTGTGTGTGCGCGTGCGTGTGTGTGTGTAAATGTATATGCGAGAGAGTAACAGTTTGTGTTTGTAATGTATGTACATGTCTCCATTCTTCCTGTGTCCTTGCTTGTTTCAGTGACTCGGAAGGCAAGATACAAAATCTATTATTTTTGTTTTTAAAAATTGTCACTTGTATCGATGCTATCTATGTAATGTTGGGATTTCAAATGAGGTATTATAAGGGTCACATGTTTTCTGCCAATTGATTTCACTATTTTTTTGTATTAATCAGAAGCATTAGTTTTTTTCCACTCTTTCATATGGGATTCATGTTCTACAGGTCTCACAGCACGACTGTCCTTTCATTTCAACCCTCCCTGGTCCGGAGAGGGAGAGCTACAGATGCTTCTTCAAAAAGACAATTATTTCAATGAATGAAACAAAAAAAAACACACACAAAAACAGGGACTTGACGACACGCTCCATGCTGTTCTTTTAATTTAGTTGGATGAATTTATTGTTATTTTATATCGACAAAAAGAAGCTATCTCTCTTTTATCGGGTAAGGTCAAATTTTGTGTGGTGTTAACTGTGAACATTCACATTTGAAAAGTAAAATGGAAAAAAAAAATCAAAAGAAATTTATGAAATAAAAAAAATCCACAAAGAGCATGTGTGCTTGTGTCTTCAATGCGAGTCCGATGGTATTCAGTCGCCTTCGGGTACATTTGATGAGACGTCAGTTTATGAACAAGTGCACCGTGAACCTGTCGTCCCCCACCCGGGATGCATGTCGTCAGGATGTACCATTGTTGAATGTGAAGTGGAGCGGGCTTTTCTAATTAAGATAAAATCTAATATATAATTATGTATATTAATAGAAGGTTTAGAGAGAGGAGATGGATTGAGACTATTGAATACCACTGATCCCTTAGGACTGAATGAACAATATTGACTCACCTGTACAAATGTCTCCAGCTAGTAGTGCACACAGATCCAGGCAGCTGGTAACGCTTCCTATGCGGCATGAACTTTGAAAAGCAGCAAAAGAGCCACTTAACACATCAAGCCCTGAACACTGGATGTGGATTTAGAACGTAGAGGGGCTCCTGAGTAGGATAGACCACTCCTAATAATAACATAATTACCCCTCCCCCCCAGATGGGAACAAAAAGAGTGCGCCTTGAATTATTTCATTGACCGCCACCCGGCAACGCCGACGAGGGCAACTTTAGATCGACCCCTGTACCTTATAGTGCCCCGCCAGAGGGGGCGCCACAATTCGTTTCCCCATTAACAACTACGCTACGTTTTGCTTTGTACATAAAAAAAAACTCAATAAAAGTAGCCCGTAGTCTATTCTACTCAGGAAGCTGTCTACTTTCTCAATCCACAGCAAATACAGTTTGAGGTGTTTAGTAGCTTGTTTCAAAATTCATATTCCAGGGGGGCGCTGTCAGACAATACCATTATTGGATTTGTTTGGCCGCTACATGGAGACATCTCTTGTGTGCTAGCTCCTGAGGGCTAAACACAGCTAATATTGTGGGATAAAGAAGCTAATAAGGTGTAGTGTAGGTGACCCCCTTAGACTCTTGGGAGACCAGGTGCACTGGTCAGGTGTCCAGTGACCACAGGTAAACGCAGTGCGCGCCTCCATGTTAATCGCAGGAGTAGACGGCGTCTCAGACTTCACACCTAACGGCATGACTAGCCTTTTCACGGTTGGAAAACATATGACCTAGCCATACTCTGATCTATCCAACAGGATTGAACTACGTATCTATAACTAATGATTATTGTACCCACAATGCACCTAACCAATGAGAATCCTAACATTTAGAACCATTGTCTGTTATATGTCTGTTAAGTGTTTGTTATGTGTTTGTTATATATGTTGTTGTACACTGCTGTTGACTATTTGCCACTGTGTTTGTGGGAGACAGGGCCACCTACTAAAAGCTTTAAATAGATTCCTTGGGGTGACCCTTTCATCCATCCATGTACTGTACAAATTAATAAAGTATACTCCATGATGATGTATGAATAAAACCAAACCTCAAACCAAGACAAAAAACACTACTAGATGCCTCAAGCTCTGAATTCTGTGGATTTAGAAAGTAGACAGGCTCCTGTGTAGAATAGAAACTATATTTTTTCTGACACTAAGCATCATTTTTTATGGTGGTCATGTGTTCAGCTGTGACAAATCTAGTCATGCCGTTAGCTGGGGAGTCTGGGGGATTTGGTTGTAGAATGCTGATTTGCACGCTCTGCTTCTGCTATCACTGATTGGCTATGCGCATAGAGGCTTGCGCTTCAGGCACAATGAGGATCTCTGAATAGTTTGTGCGTTCTGAAGCCCAGCTCCACGTGGCTCCTGGATGTTCTGGAGATCTACCACGATCATGAGCTGACAATTTGCTTTTAACATTTCATTCAACAACCGTACAGCTGACGTCATGCATCATTGGTGGGGGACAGCAGGTTCACTGTGCGCTTGTACTGGATTTTATTTTTTATGTTGTTTTAAAAACATCAGAAAAGTGACCCTACCGGCTGTGAAGTACAATACACTTTTCCTTTTTTTTTTTTTACACATTTTCGGAGGCTGATATTTAATACCGCTGCAGACCAGCAAGTGGCAGTAGAGATTGCCCATAAACCCGCCTACTTCACAACCTGGGTGTGATCTTTACCAGGCTCGGAAATTACATTTAAGACAAGATTGGTGTAGAAAATAGCATAACAGAAACAAAACTTAAACACTTAAATCACTCCAAAGCAATTTTAGTACAGCATTCAGTCATAATTGATATACTTTATACTGTCATAGCAGTTGTCAGAGCAGTTACAGTGCTGTGAGGTGAGGCAGCTGTGTAGTGTTTTAGGGTGGGTGCACATTACTGACATACATGAAAGGTCAGTTTTTCAATGCATCTCCACAGATGTGAATGGTTAGGACTTGAGGTGAAGGTTCATCCTAGATCTGTGTCAGAGGTCAGCCTCTGCCCAGTGTTGACTTCCTGGATGGAGTAACTGGGCGAAGGGGAACCTGCCCAGACGGTCAGACAATCAGAGAATCCCAGTCAAAGTCATCCTGGATCTCATCACTGTTGAGGTGTTTCATGGGAGGACGAGGTCTTGGTGCCACAGGTTGAGGTTGGATGCCAGCTATAGGAGAAGAGAGGAAGAGGCAGATGAGGGACAGTTGTCTGGTATCTGCTGACTCATTATCACAGTGCTAATATGTATGTGGAGCTCAAACAGGAAGAGGAAGCCCGACGCTAATTTTAATAGCATCACTTCCTCATCTTGTTTTTTCACGTCATTTTTTTAAATATTAACTTGAACATTTCAGCCATTTTCTCTTGGTCTCAAACCCTTTCAAGTCAGTATAAAGAACTTGATGTTCTGAGGTCGTACCGGCAGTCTGGAGAGGCTGGGTGGGGCCAGGCGGGGTAGGATGTGGCCTCTGCAGGGCCTGGGGCTGCAGGGGCCTCCTGGGGGGCTGTACCCCACTGGAGGGGGGCACCAGAGGGGGGAAGGGCAGGGGAGAGGGGTGGGTGAGGCTGGCCAGGGTGGGAGGGTTGGAAGAAAGGGGCGGGAGGAGAGGGGAAGGCACGCCATGGGCCAATGGAGAGTTGTTCCCGGAAGATGAACCAATCAGGCCCTTCTGAGTGAAGAAACGATTCAGGGAATCGCAGAGGGAAGTGAAAAGAGCCGGTTCCAGGGCCCAATCACAGAGTTCCGCCAGGCGCATGCTTTCTAGGAGGTCTGGGAAAAGAGAGGCATCGGACAGAGAACCAGTAGGAGTTATTCAGTTAGATACTCTGAGCTATCTCTGATACAATGTGCCCCTTCCCTTTGACTTGCTCCCTAATCTCCACCTAATTGCTTATTGCTTTCACTTATTCAGTGGTAAATGGTAAATGGACTGCACTAATATAGCTCTTTTATCCAAAGCACTTTACAATGGCCTCTCATTCGCCCATTCACACACACATTCACACACCACACAATGTGCTATGCAAGGTGCTAGCCTGCTCATTGCGAGCAATTTGGGGTTCAGTGTCTTGCTCAAGGACCCTTCGACATGTGGACAGGAGGAGCTGGGAATCGAACTGCCATCCCTGCGATCATTAGACAACTGGTTCTACCTCTTGAGCCACAGCCAATCCACAAGAGATTAATAAGCAGCCCCTGGTGTGATAATCATTCACCACAGGCTCAAAAAGTATCTTCAAGAAGTACTACAACGATCCTCCCTCTTAAGCACCCATTGTATTTTTAGTTTGCTATTCTTGCACTTTGCTTTCAGCACTAGATTATGCTCTTAGTCACTTGTTTTAGAAAGGAGATGCACTTTTCCTACGTTAAATGCAACTATTGTAAGTCGCTTTGGATAAAAGCGTCAGCTAAATGACTAATGTAATGTAATGCACAGACCTGGATAACTAGAGAGGTCTATATTAGCCCAGTCCAGGTTACTGGCGATGCGGAAGCTCTCCTTCAGCGCGTCCGTCGTACTGAACCAGTCAGCTGGAACCACTAGAGACACGGGAGGAAGACACGCAAACCACAGGACGTGTTTAAAAACACTGACTGGCCAATCAAGTGTAGAGAGGGTGTTCAAGTGTTAAGTCAGTGCGTTGGTATTCTAATGTTGTGGTGTTGAGGAGCTGATGCAGTGTAAGTCTCACCGTTGGTGTGAGAGAGCCTATCGGTGTCGGGGGGGTTAGTCGCAGGGGGCCCCGGAGGGACCGGGGGACCAGGGGCCACTGGGGGTCCGGAGGGGGCGGGGCGAGGAGATAGTGGGGGGAGGGTCGGAGTGTGCAGTGGGGTGCTCTCATTGGTCAGTCCAAGAAAGGGACCCATGTCCGCTATAGGAAAAGGGGAGGGACTTAGGAGTTAGATATACAGAGACGCAAAGAGAGAGAGACAAACACACACACACACACACACACACACGGAGGGAACTCACATTGCGAGGCGCCTCTTTCTCTCATCGTCCTGCAGAGCGACTGGAAGGAGGTGTAGAGGTCCGGCAGGTTCAGGTCAGAGAAGGAGAACCGCAGAGGGGCCTCGGCGGAGTGTGAGGAGGTGCAGGGAGGAGCCACGAAGGTCAAGAGACCAGAGGGAGGAGCCACAAAGGTCAAGGGGCAAGAGGGAGGGGCCACAGAAATAAACGGGACAGGATGAGGAGCGACAGAGAGAGAGGGGGCGGAGGGAACAGGTGGAACTGTTGAATGGAGAAAAGAGAGAGGGGGGACAGTAATAGTGGGTGCACTCGTGGGGGACGCCGTTCCAGAGACACTGGAGCGGGGGACAGAGGGAGTCGGGGAGAGAGCGGTTGGAGAGACACCGGCGTGGGAGACGGAGAGGGCCGGGGAGAGAGCGGTAGGAGAGACGTGGTGACGGTGGACAGAGAGAGTGGTGGAGAGCGTGGGGGCCCGGCGCGGCTCGTAGGCCAATCGCAACTGCGGACACAAAACAGCAGGACACATGGGGATGTTATGGCGTTCTGAAGACCCCCCCTCGGTACGGAGGCGGTGGATGAACTCACGCTACCTTGCAGGGCGGGGGAGACAGGGCGTCCTGGGGGCACGGGAGCTCTTGGATAGGAGCCAGCGGTGACGCCAGGGCCTTGGACTCTGTCTGGACGGACCGCTGTAGGCGCAGGGTCGACTCCCTCTCCTCCCCTGATACCACTGCAGGCGGAGCCTGGAGAGAGAGAGAGAAGCTAACGAGATGTGTAGAGAAAACGACGTGTGTGTGTGTGTGTGTGTGTGTGTAGGGCTGCACAATTAATCGTGAATTAATCGAAATCGCGATTATGACCTCCGCAATTAACTAATCGCAAAAGGCCGCAATTAATGTGATTAATAATTTTGCTTTGAATTGAGTGTGCTAGGACTACACAGACGAATCACAGGCGCTTATGCTGTCTGACCAATCACATGCGTTCCCGCTGAGTGCGCTGTGCGCAGCAATTTCACTGAGAAGACAGATAGCAGTAGGTCAAAACACAAGAGTACCTGCAGCCGTGAGTAGTGAAAAAATGAGCGAAAACTAGGTCTGTGAGTTAGTAGCAAGAAAGGGATTAACGTCCGTAATTTGGGAGCATTTTGGTTGTTATATATTAATATTATATATTAATCGCAATTACCATTTTGAAGCAAATAATCGCAATTATTATCTTTTGTCATAATCGTGCAGCCCTAAGTGTGTGTGTGTGTGTGTTAGAAGCACAATACCACACATACGTTTTTCTCCTCCTCCTCAACTGGATACGGTCTTTTGGATCCTCTCGGCTGATGGAGCCCTGAGGGACTGTCCATCGTCCAATAGGAACCCTACAAACGCACACGGGGCGGAGTTATCGCCACTAAAACCCACACAGTTATCACCGTATATCTTAGTCCATTAATTATGACCTCACCTTCCCAGGGTCGCTCTGAGGCCGAGGAACCTTCCGGAAGCATTTATTGAGGGACAGGTTGTGGCGGATAGAGTTCTGTCAACATCAAACATCCGGTAATGTTATTGGCTGATCAATTATATTGGGATTCTGTACATTCACTGCTAGAAGAGTTTACGCAGACAAAATGTGATGGGATTGTGGGAAAATGTTTAGAATCACAGAGAACCCACATTAGGCTTATATGACTCGTATAGCAGCTTGTTTCGTCCGGTCCACTACAAATGGTAAATGGTAAATGGACTGCACTTATATAGCGCTTTTACACCTTAGCGGCACTCAAAGCACTTTACAATGGCCTCTCATTCACCCATTCATACACACATTCACACACCAATGGTGGTAGCTGCCATGCAAGGTGCTAACCTGCTCATTGGGAACATTTTGGGCTTAGAAGTCTTGCTCAAGGACACTTCAACATGTGGACAGTCGGAGCTGGGATTCGAACCACTGACCCTTCGATCACTGAACGACCCGCTCTACCAACTGAGCTACAGCTGCCCCAACTGAGGACTCACCTTAGTGTTTGTGCACAGCTGCCTCTGACTGGCCTGTATGTTGAGGAGCTTACCTTCCATCCCCGGCCAGCCCTGTTGTAGTAGGGGAAGGTGTCGCTGATCCAGGTGTAGATGTCGTTCAGACTCAGCATCCTGCCGGGGGCCTCCCCTATCGCCATGGCGATGAGGGTGGCGTAGCTGTGGGGGGGCTTCCCCTTGGAGCCGGAGGGAGACGATGGGGTGGCGGCGCGGGGCTGCTGGTCTCCCCTCTCCCGCCCCCTCTCTCTCTTCCTCTCCTTCTCTCCTCCTCTCTCCTTCCCCGAGCGCAGGCTGCTGACCCCCAGCTGGGGGAGCCAGTCTATGCTGGTTAAACTGGAGTCCAGGTCCGTGGACATTCTCTCCTTCTGTCTCTCTCTCCCTCTCTCTCTCTCTCTCTCTCTCAAGGGCCCGAAGGTTGGTGGAATGAGCGCTTGAGGTCTGTTGACACCGGAACACAAACAACAACACAATAACAGGCTTCCCCGCTGTAATGTAACACCGTTAACCCACACCGTTAACCCACACCGTTAACCCACACCGTTAACCCACACCGCAGGTCTAGGCTGCGCTGTTTACATCTCCAACATCTGTAAGTTGAAACTCAAGACCTCCTGGAGGTCCGCAGTGGAAACAAACTACTGACGAAGGTATGATGTCAATGCTGTTGCATTCCAAGCCTTAGTCCACCCAAGTTACTGTAGTTCCTACTTCAGATCCAAACGTACGGGAGGGATCTGAGTACTTACCTCTCCCTGGTCAATGAAGGCCTGAGGCCTCAGTGTTAATATTTGATGTTGTCATCAGATGTGCAGGGCTGTGTTTCAATGTTGTGTTCTCCCTCTCTCCCTCACTCCATTTATATCTCCCTCCTTCCCAATCTGTTGCTCTTCGCCAGACTCCTTATCGAGTTCTCGCTTTTAGAAAGTTTGTTTTAGTTTGGGGAGGAGGAAAAAAATGCACCGCAGACTGCTTCCTTTTTCTGTCTTGCTCCTACCCCTCCTGTTCTGTCTGCTCTCGGATAACGTCACCCACTCCTCCCCCTCTGTGACATCACCACAGTGTGTGGCTCCGCCCCTGGGGGTCAGCCACACCCCTTTCGCTCAAGGCCGAGGTGTCCCCTCCCTCCCTTGCTCTGGTGAACTGTAGGAAGTTGAAACCGGAGATCTCTAGGCTTACTGCCACACAGGTTAAGTCCATAACAGTCCTAGAAAGCAGCATCGAAAGGATGTGTTGCTCCTTGTTGAATTTCTGCTCCTCCAGTTATCTACTGTGTGTTTAAGTGTACGTTCACAACACATTTATAACATAAGAAATAATAATATACATTCTTATTTGAAAGGAAAAGCAGGTCTGGTATGCAAAAGTCAATAACATGACAGCAGTTTTATTAATGTACGTGTGAACAGGTGTTATTACTGTACATGTGTCCAGAGAGTCCCAGGAGAGAGACTGTCCAGAGAGTGTCCCAGGAGAGAGACTGTCCAGAGAGTGTCTCAGGAGAGAGACTGTCCAGAGAGTGTCCCTGGAGAGAGACTGTCCAGAGAGTGTCTCAGGAGAGAGACTGTCCAGAGAGTGTCCCAGGAGAGAGACTGTCCAGAGAGTGTCTCAGGAGAGAGACTGTCCAGAGAGTGTCCCAGGAGAGAGACTGTCCAGAGAGTGTCTCAGGAGAGAGACTGTCCAGAGAGTGTCCCAGGAGAGAGACTGTCCAGAGAGTCTCTCAGGAGAGAGACTGTCCAGAGAGTGTCCCAGGAGAGAGACTGTCCAGAGACTGTCCAGAGAGTGTCCCAGGAGAGAGACTGTCCAGAGAGTGTCCCAGGAGAGAGACTGTCCAGAGAGTGTCCCAGGAGAGAGACTGTCCAGAGAGTGTCCCAGGAGAGAGACTGTCCAGAGAGTGTCCCAGGAGAGAGACTCGACAGAGAGCAGCAGAGCTCCTACAGGGAGCTGAAGAAGGCCAGCAGGGCTGTGTCTGGGGAGGGGTGGGCCAACAGCTTCTGGATCTGGACACACACACACACACACACACACACACACACGGTATAATCATTACAAGGACATTATCCTTTACTGGATTATATTCCTGGGAGGTCACACTTTACAACCTCCATGTCAAAACTAGACATTGTAAAAGGTGAGCATGTGTTATGCACCAGTAATAAGCCTGTAACTAACACCATACAAGGGGCTGTTATTATATCTTGTAGGTTGTTTTCTGGGGGAATCAATGATCCATTCACTGTAACTGGTATCCCCCCCCTCTATTTTTTTTAGGCTAGATGGTCTCTCTTTTACAGGCCCGTAGGCAGGGGGGGATCGGAGGGTTCGAATGAACACCCCCCCCTCACGGCCAAAGGTCGAGAATTTAAGTCCAAAATAAAAAATGTAAACCAAACCGAAGCCCTAATCTTGGTATTGATTGTGTTAGGATTTGATGTGAGCTGTTGAGTGGAAGGATATTTTCATCATAAAAGCTTGCTAGTTAGAATAGCAGCAGACCAGCTAATCCAGCACTAATTGGTGCATAACCACCAAGTCCCCAGAAAGCAGGAAATTAAGAATTTGAAGTTGAAGTTTGAAAACTGCAATAAGGTCCACTTTTTGAAACTCCCCCCCTTCCACAAGGCTGGCTATGGGCCTGTTTTATAGGCTTCCCTATCATTACTAAGGCTCGATGCCGTGGGGAGCGTGGTGCGGTACCTCCTTGAAGTTGGGGTGCTTGGCATCCTGGACCAGCTGTAGCAGAACCGCCTCTGTGGTGGTGAGGAAGGCCCCGCTCTGCCTCAGACGGGTCAGAGCGAACAACCGGTCCGTCTGGCTGGAGGGAGGAGCAGAGAGGGGCGGGCCCAGAATCAGTCCAATCACACGACACGACACGACCAATCAAATATACTCTGGGGAGACAGAGGGATCAATAGTAGGAGGAACACTTTGATACCTCCGGGATGAGACGGCATCAGCCACTATATGGACCTCCACACCTTTCTCTAGCAGGTCGAAGGTCGTGCACTGGGGAGAGGACAGACAGAGAGCAGGACGACCTCACAGCACAGACCAGTGCACAGGAGCGACTACCCGCTCGTCTTTAAAAAGATTTAGGCCAGCGAGCGCCGACGAGGATCGGAGCGAGCTGTCAAGCAGGATGTGATGTCATACAGAACGTGCTACGGAAGCCGGCCGGAGTTCTCACCGCGATGCAGGCCTGGGCCTCGATCCCGCACAGGATGGCCTGCTTGGGGTCGCCCAGGGCCTCGAGCTCCTTCTGCACCTCCTCCGTCATCATGGAGAACCTGGTCTTAGCGTGGGCCTTCAGGTCCCCGGCCCCCAGCTCGGACACCGTGGGGCCCAGGCCCTTAGGGTACTGCTCTGTCACGATGGAGGGGATCCCCAGGACTCGGCTTGCCTGAGAGGTGGTGGGAGGACAGCTTGTTTACAGTCCTTCTTTCTCCTTATCAAACAGTCGTTGTGTAAACTCTGACCCTCATTCACTCCCCTTTGAACAGTCTAGCTGTACCGTTTGTGTGTGTGTTTTCTTGTCTTTTTGCCGCTGCTTTTTATTAAATCATATAATTATTAATTCATACACTGCACTGCAACTTTTTTTTGTTTTAAATGTCCTTCTTTGCATTTCGTTTTATATGACCTTTTATGTGTGGCAAGACAATCTTGATGCTTTTAATTTCTCATGTAAAGCACTTTGAATTGCCTTGTTGCTGAAATGTGCTCTACAAATAAACTTGCCTCGTCTTGCCTTGTTTGTGTGTGCATACAGTGGTAGACCTATTTTAAAGCGCATGCGTGTGTGTGCAGTTATTACCTGTAGTAATCTGGCTGCGTTGCTGACTATGTTGGTAAACTGAAAGATGTTGGGTCTAAATTTCTCCTGCATGTCACACAGCAGAAGCACCGACCCCTTGGTGGACAGCCTGCCGATGCCTGCCACTGAAAAAGCAAGGAGACCAATAGATTGAGACAGAAGGCACTGCCTCGTGAAGTAGCCTCCATACTGTATGTGTACATGATTAGAATGGTGCATTTCTTACTGAGATTAAATGTGTCGGTCGGACATAGTAGAGCTAGCTTAGATAAGCAATGCTGTTAGGACATTTTGCACTGTCATGGCCAGATTGTTCTGTGTGCAGAGGTCACCGTGTCTGTGCTAATTGCTTGGAAGCTGCATAATGCATAACCATGCACATTACTATCAGAAACGCTGCTATATAGATCCAGAGAGGAGGTGAATCAAGTCTATGTAGGAAAGGCAAGAGAATCATGCTTACTGTTGTCAGTTGTCCGACGTGTCAGGACTGGGTATAGTTCAACTTTTAGACCTGCCAGACAGATGACCCCTGTAAAATCTGCGAAGAAACGAAATTGATCATTAACCACTTCTTTACCCTCCTATCCTGAGTGGTCTTCCGTGGCTGTTTTGGTCACAGCAATGCATAGCCTACTATCTTTAGACCAAGGTAAAATTACGCAGTTAGTGTAATCCAAAATATTCTGTTACTCTTAATCAAGGAAGGTCTGTCTCTCAAAATTTCACAAGGTGAAAATAACGTCCACAACTTTCCACTCTGCCTCGCCAATCTGGAAGAGAGACTCCAGAACGTCCCTCGAGGACAAGGAACGAATCGTATGGAAAGTCTGGATGATTGACGTTTGCCTTGACCAATGATGTGCAGCGTTTCCAACAGTGCGCTGCAAAAGCACACGCACTTGTGACAAGACGGACAACAGCTAAGGAGGATGTCTGACACTGCCGAGTCCCCTACAGAGGCGCAAAAAGACGAGCCTTCAGCCACACCACCTCCAGCAGAGGAGTCGCCAACCACCGATGAGAAGAAAAAAAGTGAGCTACTGGCGATTATTTGACTGTTTAGTCATTTAAAGAGAACTCTCGGTTTACTAGGAGCTGCCGAGTATTTCCGCAAACGTCACAGAAAAAATAGGTGATAGACAGTTGTTTCAGCCAATCGAATCGACGTAATTTTGTAACCAACGAATAGAATTCCAGAAATGTATATTTACATATTCTGAAGAGGCGGGTATTGACTTGGTTGAATGCATGGCTAATGTTTTGCTAGCATACTGTTCTACTGTCAAAATGAAAAAGCAAGCAATGCTGAGCCGTGTTCTTTAGTTTGCCGCTTTAGAAATATAGGTCTGAGTTTGATACTGTCACTGTGCCCGTCATGTTAAACTAAACTAAACGATGATGCAGTAAGGTTATTAAACTCTGATTTGGGATGACTGATGTGGGATCTTTAACTGCTGTTATGTGAGAGAAGTACCTGATCGTTGACTAACGAAGCCTCGGTCACGTGGTAGGTTTGGTTTGAGATTCAGTGGTCGAGACCCGCCTTACTTAGAAGGTTGTAGTAGTTGGTTGGTTGTGCGTCAAGTTGTGAAGTGTACTTGGAAGTGTTCGGGATTGTTTTGCAGGAGCTAGGACTCCATTGAGTCTTGATTGCTCCTCAATTCAAGTCTACGTTATGGCAGACTCAGGGTCCAGATAAATAACAAGACACATCATACAATACTTTCCCCCTTCCCTTGATTTATATGCACCACACACCAATCAGACAGTCTCTCGATGCCAGACTTTCGGTGCGACGTGATATTGGCTGTTCTAAATGATCTTTGCCAGCAGGTGTCAGTAGTGTACAAAACATTTAATGAGGCCTCTGGTAACAAATCTACTGTATACTGTAATCTACTGCCTAGATGCCTTGGCGTTTCGGAAAGCCTCATTTCGCCATCGCTAGCTAATACTTTTTCAGTTCTAACTTCCTCATTATTTCTTCCCTCTGTAGTTGATGTCCTGTTGAAAGCTGTGGGAGACGCCCCCATTATGAAGACAAAGAAGTGGGCAGTGGAGAGAGGGAGGACAGTGTCGTCTCTCTCTCAGTTCATCTCTCGCTTCCTCAAGATGGAGCCCAACGAACAGCTGGTGAGGTTTTTATAAGGCGGCATCTCAAGACATACTTTCATAGTTATATGTTGCCATCTATACACAGAGAAGCCTTACCCATGTCTTGACTGTTGAACAGATGGAGAAAGGGGAAGATGGTACGCCACAATCGTTGCTCTGCGCTTAATGGTTTTGTTCTGTTATTGTTTTTCTTCCAGTTTATCTATGTCAACCAGTCATTTGCACCCTCGCCTGATCAAGATGTAGGAATCCTGTTTGAAGTGAGTAGCAGTCAATTAATTAATTGAACTATGAATTGAATATACAGTGTGTCATGTGGCAGAGTGGCCAGCAGAGGGCGCTCTTGGTGTATTTTCTGGGAAAACTCAAATCGCTCTTGGCAGGTGAAAGTCCAGACTCATAGTGAAAAAGCGATGAGTCTTGTTCACCAGGCTCTTTCAGTCGAGTTAATTCTCTGCTGCACAGTTTGTAATCAAATAAACCTCCACACTAACAGATGGGGTTTAGTGAGCTCTGCACTGCTCTTACTCCCTTTTTGAGAAAAACATGAGCGTTATTCTACTGGTATCTGTTATTTTAGGAGATATTTTGTGCAGATTCTCTGATGGCTCTGTTGAGTGAAATCGTCATCATAGATTTTTAATAAAAATAAAGATAAACAAACCTGAAAGCCTAAACAAATGTAAACAGTTATGGGAATTCTTACTCTTGCACTTTGGCTTCAGCACTAGAATATGCTTCTTTAGAAAGGAGATGCACTTGTGAGTTCTAGTAGTACACTGACTACCTACGTTAAATTCAATTATTGTAAGTCGCTTTGGCTAAAGGCATCTGCTAAATGACTAATGTAAAGTAAAATTATATGCACTTTGTATTTTTTTTTGAAGTTCTTCATCAATGAATGTAGAATGTGGATTAGCATTTGAACTCAATACAAATGCGGGAACATTTAAAATATTTGCAATGACGCATCTCACCTGAAGATAAGATTAATATAGGTTATCGATATCGGACCTGAATGTCAGTGCATCCCAAATATATATATATTTTTTAACAGCATGAAATATCTGTCTGTTTGGTGTACCATCCCATTCTCCCCCAAAATAACATCTGTCTTTCTGTTCTGCAGTGTTTCGGCAGCGATGGAAAGCTGGTTCTACATTACTGTAAATCTCAAGCTTGGGGGTAACATTTGTGTTTAGTCTTTTACTAATTGCCCTTTTCCCACCACAAACACACAAAATACTGTTTTTACTTCTTTATTGTTGTATATCACCTTTGCTCATTTCCTGATTGTGTTATTCTGTAAATAACAATGTAAATAAATTGCCACGTACAAACTGTCATGTGTTTGTTTTATGAGACATGTATTCAAAATAAACACTCTCACTCAATGGACACAATTTAGCTTTTCCCTGAGCTGCACAGAGGGTTGAAGGACAGAATCATCAGATGAGATGCCTGTTTATTACACTATAACTACACTATATATAACTGTTTATTACACTATAACTACACTATATAACTTTATTACACTATAACTACACTATATATAACTGTTTATTACACTATAACTACACTATATATAACTGTTTATTACACTATAACTACACTATATAACTTTATTACACTATAACTACACTATATATAACTGTTTATTACACTATAACTACACTATATAACATTACACTATAACTACACTATATATAACTGTTTATTACACTATAACTACACTATATATAACTTTATTACACTATAACTACACTATATCACTTTATTACACTATAACTACACTATATATAACTGTTTATTACACTATAACTACACTATATATAACTGTTTATTACACTATAACTACACTATATATAACTGTTTATTATACTAACTGCACTATATATAACTGTTTATTATACTATTACACTATAACTACACTATATATAACTGTTTATGACACTATAACTACACTATATATAACTGTTTATCACACTATACACTATATATAACTGTTTATTACACTATAACTACACTATATATAACTGCACACGAAGGGGTGATTAAAACGGCAACAGTCAACGACACAAACTGATAACATGGGAGAGATGCCAAGAGAGGGTCGGTCAAGAGAGAAGACGAGGGAACCTCGGAGAGGAGAGGGAGGTGTGTGTGTGTGTGTGTGTGTGTGTGTGTGTGTGTGTGAGAGAGAAAGAGAGAGAGAGAGAAAGAGAGGGAACTACAGTCCCAGATGGATTTACAGGGATTACAGGATTCAGGATGCATATGAGATGAATTCCCAAGATAGAGAAAAGGAAGAAAGTGGTGAGGCTTCACACACGCTCACACACCCCAGCCTGCTGGGAGGAGGACAGGACTGCGGCCGGAGAGGTCAGGGGTCACGCTGCCCATTCTGATGCTGGGTTGAGGTGAGGGGTCACGCTGCCCATTCTGATGCTGGGTTGAGGTGAGGGGTCACGCTGCCCATTCTGATGCTGGGTTGAGGTGAGCGGTCACGCTGCCCATTCTGATGCCGGGTTGAGATTATGGAAGAGAATCGCCCATTCAAAGCAGGAAGAGGTAAAGTATCAGAAACAGAATACTACGCTAGTAAGTTGGTGAAGGTGTAGCAGATCATTGAGAGACAGTTGGCAGTGGGAGTCTGCAAGTGAAAAGATTGTGCAAAAACTGATGGACGTTGAAGATTTTTCATAGACGATTCAGTAGAGGAGCAGCTGTCAGCATAGTAGAAGATACAGACTCCCACAGTGAGCAGTGATTGGACGAGGTTGAGTATCACATCTAATACACAGCCAGGATTGGATGGGAAGTGATAGCAATTTATTTTGGAACACTTGGAAAACGGTGTATTACCTTATTGGATACATTTTTGTGAGGAAGATTATTTATAGCCCATATTGTATTTTAGTTTGCTATTCTTGCACTTTGCCTTCAGCGCTAGATTATGCTCTTAGTCACTTGTTTTAGAAAGGAGATGCACTTGTGAGTTCTGGCGAGTAGTAGTAGTACATTGGCTTTTCCTACGTTAAATGCAATCATTGTTAGTCGCTTTGGATAAAAGCGTCTGCTAAATGACTGTAATGTAATATATGCTCTGAAGACTGATGTTGCACTTTTCTGAACTTGTTGCACTTTTCTGATCTAAAGTTGAGATGGGGTTCGATTAAAAAGAATGATGATGCAGAAAGGAAGTTTACATGCAGCAGGTTACATGAAAACGGCAAACCTTTTCTACACTAATAGAGGAAAGTATAGGATGCATCAAACAGACTGGAGAATTTCAGTGTTACTGTTGTAATAATATTACAACAATATTACAACAATTCTTCAAGGGTTGATAATTTCCAGGAGAAGCATTGTTTCATGTATGGTATGCCATCAAATTCAAGAAAAATAGACCCTCAGACCTAGAATTGTGAGGGGGATGTGTAGTCCTTTAAATTGGGTTAACACATGCTGTTGAATATGTAGGGGTGGGACCTATGCCCCCCCCACCCCCCATTGCTCTCTGTAAAGCGCATTGTGTTGCCTCTGTGTATGAAATGCGCTATACAAATAAAGTTTGATTTGATTTGAATGTTCCAGGGGCTGTGTGCTGAGGAGACAGGAGAGCCAGAGTGGGTTTCACACTCAAACACACCTAACACAGATTAAAGCAGATTAACAGGGTGGGATTACCAGCAAAATCTGATTAAGATCAGAAGTTTACCCAATCATTTCATCCAAAAAAATAGTCTTAATCTGGAAGGATAGGAAGATACTAACCTGGCTCCCAGTAGGGGGGGGATTTTTAATCCTCCTAAACACAAACAACCTGCTAGAATTTTACTAGGGGCACGACTATGACCTCTTCCAGACAGCACAGGACAGCAGGGGTTGCTGTTGGGGAGGATAGCCCAGCAGTGGACAGCAGGGGGCGCTGTTGGGGAGGATAGCCCAGCAGTGGACAGCAGGGGGCGCTGTTGGGGAGGATAGCCCAGCAGTGGACAGCAGGGGGCGCTGTTGGGGAGGATAGCCCAGCAGTGGACAGCAGGGGGCGCTGTTGGGGAGGATAGCCCAGCAGTGGACAGAAGGGGGTGCTGTTGGGGAGGATAGCCCAGCAGTGGACAGAAGGGAGCGCTGTTATATACTTTGATATAAGATTACAACAAAAGTAGAATTTTGTAATTTCTTTGGCATACATCGTTGAATATGTGAACACTATGACCAATTATGTGAACCAAAATGGGACAGAATGCTTTTTTCATTTCAGTGCGACTTTAAAGGTGCTCAGTTCGATTTCACTTTTCTTTTTTCGGCCACTAGATGGGGCAGTGGTGCAGCGTATCAGATATAAACAAGTGGGCGTTTTCACTCCATACGGTACCGTTCAGGGGGTGGGGCTCAGCGCCGGGCCGGCTTCGATCATAATAAAAAGACATTCAACATTTGCTCCACAGGCACTACACCGTTGGCTATATTCTCTGTACAGATAGTTATGACTCCCCTGGACCTATTTATTGCATATATTGGATTTTTTTTTCTTTTTACAAAAAGTGCAGTAAATCGAACAGTGCACCTTTAAGATAAGGCCCATGTGTGACCCATGGGTTGCTTAGTGGTTTCACAGCAAAGGCGTTAAGACCTGTAGGGATCTAGTCCTATCAGAAAGCTTAACAGGATAACGCACAGTAAAGCTGTCCAGAAAGACCTATGTCCTCACATCCCATAGTTCTCTCCTGGATTGAACTTCTCACACTCTAAATCCCGTTGTTCATTTGGCTGTTCCATCTGTCCTTTCTTCTACCTCTGTTAACCTCATCAGATCTTATCCCACTCACCTATTTTGATACCACTGATTTTACTACTGATTTGATTTAATGTTACCCCTCTCTCTCTCTCTCTCTCTCCCTGTCTCTCTCTCTC